>NC_135343.1:68216614-68516614 GCF_023851605.1 Tamandua tetradactyla
TCTCACATACTGAGGTAAAAGTGTTGTAACTAAGAATGATGTTTTAATTTTAAATCCTACCAAAATATAATTTAATACTAGTGGAAAATGTTGGCTACAATTAGACTATTTACTAATATAGACATATTTGTCACAGCAAGTATTTTACAAACTAATGCCAAATTCCAACATGTTTATTTCTTGGATAATTAATCTGATCTTCCATTAAAACCAAACATGTAAACATAAAAATATAATTATGGAGTATGCAGTCAAGTGTTTCTATAAGGAAACTACAGCTAGATTGACGTTTCCACTGTTTATGCTTCTGTAAAATAGTTCATGCATTAACAATTTACAGTTCCAATCCCAAAAAGCCTAGAGTTTCTTAAAAATTGAATGCACACTTGTTGCTTAGAAATTAGCCTCCCAAATGCAAGAGCCACGCAGATAGGTGAATTAAATCCAAATGTACGAAATGATTATGATTTGGGACTCATTGTCAAAGTGAAAAATGGGAGGCAGTATTTCTGATAGCAGGACCTTACATTGCTCAGCAATGTCATGATATTTTCTAGCCGAAAATATTTTTTAGAAGGTGTTATCTCCCGATTGGAAAGCAGCGTTTATTCATAATACGGAAGCTAGTAATTGAAGGGGACAGATGCACAGACAAATGCATGCTCTCTAGATAGGACAGACTGCTTATTCAAAACGCACATTTATTCAGGAATTAGAAAGCCATTCTTAATTTTCAGATACTATATTTTTTCATCTCAGAATCACTGTATTTATAGTTTTCCAGTTTTCCATTTTTTTTACCAGATTCTTTCCGATTTGTAAAATTTAAAAAGAGGGATATTAGAATTGGAGACTCCTTTTATTCAATAAACTCCTTTTATGCAATGGCACACTATGTAAGGAGAAGGAGAGCATCATGGCACAAGGTCAATTGAGTTTTGCGAAATAACACATACCCCCAAATTCCACATCTAGTCCTGTAAAGAGCAACAGCTAATACATAACTCCTATCATGGGTGTAAGTCTGAGTAGTATTCGTGTAGGGTAGCATGCAGCCAGGAGCTGGAGGATAGGAAATGTAATTAGAAGGCATCGTATTTAATAAAAATATCCTTGCATCACAGGAGTAACTGAAGAGAAGTGCTCTGGACATGCGTTAGGTAAATACAAAAAAGCCTCTGCAACAAATAGCAGCTCTCATTAGCTTTTTAATCTAAGTAACACCAAATTATAGGGTTCCTGATAATCCCCCAAGTGACCCTTGGTTTAGGGAAGAGAATGCACTAAAAGGAAGATCTTGGAGCTGTCCATCAACTTCCGAGACACACAGAAATCCTGAGCAGTGAGGCGATGTACTCTCGGTCTTCATGCATAATACATACCGAATAGGTGAAGTAGTATGTAAAGTGAATTTTAATTGGCCATAATTGTCATTTCATTTAGTAAAGTATTGTCTGGAGACCAGGATATCAATTAGCACTCTATGGACTCTGTTACTTATGAAAATATGCATATAGACAGACGATGTTCTCCAGCAGTAGATATACTTTAATTTTAAAAAACTGGTACAGTAAATTAAAGACCTTTAAAGTATCAATTAATTGCTCTATAGGTAAGTTCTGAATACCAATTTGGTAAAGTCGAAATCACACGGTCTGATTAAACGAACTAAGAAAACATATGTTTTGCTCCATGATTTTGTTTTCCTCAAGGCATTCATTTGATGTGCTGTAAGAATTTCAGCATTGAGAAAAAAAAAAAGATGTCTGAAAATGGTGAATTTTCTCTTCTTTAATTTTAAGCCTCAATAGGTATGCATATGTGCAAACATAAGAAAACAATATTAAGTCAAGAGTCCCCCCGTGAAGATCTCTTTCATATGTCCTTCATTTCCTTAGAATTAATAGACGTTCAGACATCAATAAGGTAGGAAAAAAGATGATTGATACATTTCATTTCATTATTAAATTGCTGGTAACCAAAGCAGCTTTTCTCTTTTCTATGGGATGAAGAGGGACCTGGCCTTTTTAACCACTTGCTCTGAATGACTTTTCTACCCACATCAGTAAGAAGAGAGGGTGAATGTCACCTCTCTTCTCTTCCTGCTCTTTCGGATGCCTCCTCCCTCCTTTGATTGACAGCTACTAATAACCTTCCTGCCCTAAGTGCCATGGAGACACTTTATTAGGACAAACAGCCAAGGAAATCTAGGAAGGGAGCCAAGTCTGCAGTGAGTTATTATCGGGCTTGTATTTATCTCAGCTTTGTAATTTTTTTCAGTGATATGCAAATCCTGAAATAGATCTTCTGCTGTTGAAGGACAGGTCCCTCTGTTAATTGATCCACTGAGATTCACTCTGCGCTCTTTTAGCTCTCAGCCAGGGAAACGCGCTACATGAAAGAGGCTCCAAGCCGCACACAGGACACAGAAATTCTCCACGCGCTCCTTCTACGAAGAGAAATTCCAGGCTAAAAATAAATTTTTGTCTCCTAAAAACATGCTCCCTCTCGATATTATCTGCCCAGCAAATCAAACTGATTTGTTTATTAATTTTGTAGAAAATACTCTTTCAAATTATAACCAAATATGATTTTCTCTTGAAATACACACAACTCTCGTATACTGTAAATCTATTACAACAAATTCAGTGAGAACCAACGTTTAATTTTTCAGGAGGAAAAATAACATATGGAAGACCATGAAGTTGAGAAATTCATTTGCCTAAGAGTAGCTTCTTTGTAAATTAAAAATACAGGTGCATAGTCCCATGCCCTATGCTTCTAAGAATATTTGGTATTTTCTCATTTGGTTTCCTCATAACTATTCTGAGGATGTGTGTTTATCTACCTGGACATCTCGAGAAGTTTACCAATAGGATATTAATAATAGTGCTAAAAACAATATGTGTATATTACATCTACATAGACATGATCCCTTATTTGACACTTAAAATATTTATGTGGCTTGTGAAAGCAGTATTGGAACAAAGACAAATAAAAATTATGACTCAATAGCCAGATATTGTTTATTATTCTGCGCAAAGTCTGTTGCATTAAAGGAGCTGTGGGCATAGAATCAGAAAGATATGATTTGAGGCTGATCTCCACACTTTGTTTTCTTTTTCAATCTCGGTGTCTTCATTTGTAGACTAATCATGAAAATAATTTCTTAATGATATTACATGTCTTTCATGAGTGTAAAATAAGAGAGCATGTGTGGAATTGCTCAGTAAAGTATCACTGTGAGGTAAGGTATAAAAACACTAAAAATTAACTAATGTCGTTACGCTCTATAACATAGTACTTGTTCATAAAGTGTGCTCAAGAAAGTTTTGGGAAAAAGCTACATATTTGGAGACTCACAGCACATGTTAATTGCCTTGAGAAGTCTATTAACTATTACGCTGTTTAACCAAGGAGTTTCAGAACCAATTTGTGCATGGAATACAGGTATTACCTAAAAATATTTCATTAGGTTAATATAGAACATATCCTATAAATTTCACACTTTAACAATTATCATTAACATATGAAACTATAAACATGTCCCTGGTATGCAAGTTTCTTATTTAAGAGTCACCTTCACTCCCAAACTTGGTGCTGCAGCCAGCATTAAAAAAATCCACTGAGGTTTCACTTCTGTTAGCTGAAGCAATAGCTCCAGGCTCCATCTAGCATCCTGTATGAATGAAGTTCCCCTCAAATGGTTTTTCAGTTTGCTTTCCCTAGAGCAGTCTTTCTCAAGGGAAGGAAATCTTGTCCTCAAGGGGATATCTGGCAATACCTGGAGACACTTTATGTTGCCAGGACTTGGGAGAAACCGCTATTTCCATCCAGTATATACATGACCAGGGGTGGCATGCAACATCTTACAATGCCAAGGGCAGCCTTCCACTACAAAGAATCATCTAGCCCAAAATGTCAGTAGTGTCAAGGTTGAGAAATCTTGTTCCAAAGTTCCATCTAAGTACTCTCTCCACCTACCACCCCCCACCCTCCATGTTTGGTGCAGTATCTCCCCAAACATAGTGACTCCAGTAATTCCTTTGACACCTTGTGTTATTACTATGCCCAGTTGAAACATTTGGGATTCCACCCCCAGCCCAGCTTGGATCCAGGGTTCCTGCCATCGGGGAATGTTAGATTGGACAATGACTGGAAAATGTTCTTTCCTGAAGAAAGAACTTGTGCTATTCTGTAAAGTAAAATGATTCAATTTTCTATTTTCAGTCACAATCCGTCTTATAGAATTGGCTAGTACACATCTGGTTTGTTAAAAATAAAATTCCCCTTAGATAAATAAAAGTTCTTAACAAATCTCATAAAAATGGTGTCTCTATATACAGGAATTATTCAGCGTATCTTAAAAATACCAGCCACTGTTTGTACTTCTATTCAGAAGATCATTGGACAATTCAGGGAAATTCTCAGACCTAAAACTTACTATTTATTAATTCTTTCATACATTTTTTCACAAATATTGATGGTGACAAGGCCTATTCTGTTCTAAAATACTGGTCATATTCCTGAAAAATTGCTAATTATCAAAGAACTATTTCAATAGAGTTTTTTCTTCAGGCTTTCACTAAAAATATACAATAAGAAATTAAAATAATTAAAAGGTTTCTGTAGCGTAAGGATGCTCTTTTAATACATAAATAACATTTGACGTGCAGTTTCTAAAAGTCAAGAATAATAGCTTTTCTCTTCCTAAAACCATTAAACTCATGAAGAACAAGGCTCTTTAAGTATATCTTTACCCTCTTTACCACCTATTGTTAGGATAAGGAGAATAAAACTACTTAAACAGAGTAGCAGGAATAGTCAAGGGAACAATTCTTAGATTTCTTCTCCTTCCTAAGGGGACATAACCAATATGGCCCATGCAATACAAATTTTTTCTAATCAATTGACCAAATAATACATACTTGTTTTAGGAAAATATGAACCAAGAGAGGTGTCCCTATTATGATGGCATTAATTTTTTTGTTTGTTTGTTTGTTCTGTTTTTTTATATATATTTTTTGTATTTTTTATTTTTATTTTTTCTCTATATTATCATTTTATTTCTTTTTCTGTTGTCTTGCTATTTCTTTTTCTAAATTGATGCAAATGTACTAAGAAATGATGATCATACATCTATGTGATGATATTAAGAATTACTGATTGCATATGTAGAATGGAATGATTTCTAAATACTGTGTTAGTTAATTTTTTTTAATTAATAAAAAAAAACAGCTGGAGCATTAAACTGAAAAAGAAATACAAAAAGAAAGAAAAACGAAACAAGAAAGAAGATGTTGACACTCCCTAGAATTTCAATCTCATGGTAGACATGTATTTCCAACATTTAGTATGCAATGTATCAAATTTCACATTAAGATGCAATATATGTTTCTAGCCTCAAAATGGAAAAATAGGGATTCAGATATGCTGTTTGTCAAAGACAGTAACATTACAGCATCTGAAATTAAATACTCTAGACTTCACTGTTATCAAATAAATTCTACAAATGCTCATTGAACTTCCAATATGTCCCAGGATATACTCAGTGGAGTTTACCAAGAGTCTCATTGTACTCATCACCTTGGAATAGTTTATTCTCTTGATTCAGTGGCATCTAATATCTGCTGTGACATCACCAAACTCTGTTAGTGGGCAATTATTTAGCCTACTATTTGCAAAAAAAGAGAAAAGAAAGAAGGTTAAAATCATGATCATCAGGGGCTGTGGAAAGCATACAGAATGCAAGTGAGGGTTTTTGATGAGTGCCCAGCCATTGGATCTGCACACTTAAAAATACAAAGGGTTAATAAATTTCACAAATGGCAAGTGGGCACAACTTCAAAAGTAATTATCCTTAATCTGGAACCCCCCGAAATCACAAGAGAATTAATTCACTAGAATTTGCAATCTATCCATAAATCATAGTAAACTGACCATATAAGTTAAGTGAGGAAAAAAAATCTCAATCTCCCAGAACTAAATGGAAAGCATCACTGGCTATATTTGGACCTACAATTTATTTGTGAATTATGGTGCTAACACATAAAAACGTAGTGTTAATACATATTTTGTAATCACAATTTATCTATTCTTCAACCAAGCAGAAAGATTAGAATAGGTGAAGAACCAAACTGAGGAATATCACCTTATTTTCTTAAGAGGCACATGCCTCTTGCATTAACTAAGACTTCTCAGTCCAGAGAGAGCAGCCCACCGGGCTTCTGAAGTTATGTACACTAAAGTTAAAGCAAAACTCAAGGTAAAAACAAAACACTATAATCTAAGACATAGGCATAAATGGCTTATTTGAGGTTAGTTTTAAGAAGGATAGAATTTTGAGTGGTAACACTAGGATAACGGAAAATACAATATTCAAACAAGTGAAAATTTCACAATTTTAAAAACTATGAAAGTTGAGATATTCTGTAAGAGAAAAATATGTTGTCGTCATGTTTTAAATTGATGAAAATATAGGCAGTATGTTAGCCACAACCTCAATATCACGTTGAGAAACAGAAACCACATGCATGTAATTATATTTATACACATGTAGCTACTGGGTCAGTTCTCACCACTCTTTTCATTATACGAAATGGTAGGATGAGCGAAGCAGCTTCTTATAAAAGATAGCATCTACAGCTCAAAATAACAAAATAGCTTTTTTAAATTCTCAAAGATATCTTCATTAGGATATTATTTCACTAACAATGATTACCCAAGGCAGCCTTATAACAAGGTCCTAAGTGTATATTGCAAAAGGTCACTGGCCATGAACTTGACCCCAATCCACTACAAAGCAAAAGTCAGAATTCTTTCCTAATGCTGCAAAGTGCAACCATGATTTTACTTATGAACTCCTGTTTCATTTGCACAAGAACTGATTCACAACTTCTATAACATATGTACTAAGTGTATATATATGTAGTATAAATATATGTATATACATAAATAGAAATATGTATATACATATAAATATGCATATGTATAATTACACATAAATATGTATAAAAGTATAAATAAATATAAATAAATGTGCGTATATGTGTCTATCAGCTTTGGGAAGAAGATATATTTCTGTACATATTTTTCCTGAGAAAATGATTGAAATAAAGTTTTTCAGAACAAAATTTAAAAACCACTATGTGCTAGGAAAAATATAAATTAGTCATAATACTATTAGATTTCTTGATCCTAGAAACTATGCTTCTGCTAAGAACATTGCTGACTGGTCTTTCTGGACACTGAGCACCCTCAGAGATGTCTGTGTAGGCAAGTTATCAGAATGTTTAAACTGTCATTGATGTCAGCATGGCACTGAAATAAAGAAAAACTGTTACTTGTGCTTAAGGACTATTACTTACATAATAAAGTCCTAACAAACACAGGAGTGGAAAGTGTAGGAATAAGGGCAAAAATGTGAAATGGTTTGCGCAAAAAATAAATAAACATGAATGCTTGTGGAAGAGTACGATTTGACTTAAAACTGATTTGCACGCAGTACCTCACCCCCATAAGGCAGTGAGTGTTTATAATAATCAACTTTAATTTTCAGGGGCTTGACTGCAAATACTTCTAATAACTTACCTGTGTTCAAATTCACAAATGAAAGAGGCCTGCCTTACTTTTTTGCTTCTTATGCTCAACATATATCTGTAAGCAGATTTTTAAGTGAATTTTGGGGATTTTGTTTTGTATCTTTGGATCTCTTAAGAAAATCTATGATAGGTATTCAATGATAAAATAAGATAATAGCTTTATTGCAGCTTCTGAGTTGAGAACATTCCTCAGCAGTATGTGGTTAATCAATTAAAACACAGTCCTGTTTTAATGGCTCTGCTCCTTGTGGGATAAAATGTAAACTCCTTGGCTTGGTCCCAAAGTACTTCCTGGTGTTGTTCCTGCCTCTTTCTCTGGCATTCATTCTTATTACTGTCCTCTTTTATTTACCAACCTCGAACATCACTTTAAGTTTGTATATATGGCTTCGTCCTCACCCATACCCTTTCTGGCTGCCATGTAGTATTCATCATTTAAGACCAACTTTAGAGGTCATTATCTCCAGGAAAACATCCTTGTCCTCCCAAGTTGGAATACAAGGCACCTCCCCTATGCTTACCTGCCATGCAATCTGTGTGTCCAATTTATATTCCATCTGTGTGATTCTCAGAATGACAAGGGGATATCTTTCACTTTTTTGTCCTTTTGCCTATGACAGTGCCTGGCACTTAAAAAGACCTCAATAAAACCTGAATGAGTAAATGAATGGATGAGTTTGCTTTCTTTTGGCCCTAAGCTTTAGAGAATTAGTGTATCCCAAGAGCTTATACCTTAGTTCAGTGTTAAATTGTGTTTTCTGATCTGTAGCCTTCATTATTTATGCTGAGAGAAATTTACCAAACATTTGCTTGAAAAACCTGAGCATCCTTTAGATTAACTTCAGATTAATTGCAATGTGTGTGTATACACAAACTTAGATACACTAAAACTTAGATACGTATGTGAATTAGTTTGCTAAAAAACGAATGAATGTAGAAGAGTGTGACTTGCTTCATATTTGTATTAAATATGATTGTGTAAAAACACAGTATTGTTATAGAGAATACCTTGTTCAGATTCACAGAAGGCTGTTAAGGATCATATATGATCAGCACATTTAGATCTACCTGAGAATGAAGCATACTGGGTGCTAGATCTGTTTATTCCTTGAAGACAAGGACTATGAGCAAGGAGGGCTCCTGGAAGGTATAAAAGTGTGGGGGGACGAGGAGATTGTGTGGCAGGTAAGCATAGGGAGGAGACCTGCATTCCAATTTGGGAGAACAAGGCAACAGTCTATGCTAAAATGATCCAGTCAGGGAAACATAAGTCCTTGCAAGAGGAAAACTGATTTTCTCAAAACCTGGAGGGGAATCTGCAGCATTGTGAAACTTAAAGAAGGTAAAAGAGATTGGGAGTCTGGAGTATATGATCCTGTGAATGAGGACAAGTTCAAGCAAACCAAAATTAAGCAAAGGAGAAAAAGGGAGAGAGTGGTATTTGTAAATTACTGGCTTCCAAACATCTCTGCTTGCATTGTTTGCACACCCCATCAATAAAAATATATAAATCAGGTACTTCTAAAATAAATATTTATTTATTTTAAAAGTATATACTTGACCTACTGTAATGTACTATATGTACTTAAAACTCACATGACTGGAAAA
This sequence comes from Tamandua tetradactyla, assembly GCF_023851605.1. Lineage (NCBI taxonomy): Eukaryota > Metazoa > Chordata > Mammalia > Pilosa > Myrmecophagidae > Tamandua > Tamandua tetradactyla. Next base: position 68,225,824 of record NC_135343.1, read on the forward strand.
CTGAAAGGATGGCATGCACAACCTCAAAGACTCTCCCCATGGTTTGCTTCACATAAGGTGAAGCCACCTATGGACACCACCTTAACCAAGTATTAATTTTAAGCATTATTTCTCCTGATGAGATGTACTGAGAACAGCATTGCATCCCCAGTGTATGCCACTAACTCCAATCATGAAGAAATAATCAAAGTAAAACAAATCGAGGAAAGAGATTTCAGCAAGAAAGGAGGAATGATGACCTCTAAAAGTCCACTCATCTATAAAAGCACAAAAACACTGGCAAAAATAGTCAAATCAACTTTTTTCAGAACTCTGGAAATCAACCAAAAGTTTGCAACAAACTGAGAAAAAAATCATTCCTAGAAAAATGGCCAAATCTCAAGTAAGAACAGTGAGCTTTTGGTGAGTTCACTTTGCCCTATTCTCCTTCTCTATTTCCATGCTCTGTGGTAGCTTTGGAAACCTACGGCAGTCATTGCAAAAACCTGAAGCCTAGAAAATATTAGAAGAAAAAGAGTAAGTTTGAAACATTCCCAAAGCATCATTGCCAGAGTCCTGTCATTATCTGACCTCTCTGTAGCTCCCTGGAAACTTCAGGGTTTGTTTGTGTTTAATGTGAATCAGAGCTTAACTGGTGCAAACAACCTTGAACCTGGAGGTTTGTTGAAAACAATCAGTGTCAGTTGTTTAACACCTGGCCATCCAAGGAGACAATAAACATTGGGAAAGCAAGAAGTTAACCAAAAAACTTAAAGAGAAAAGCTAGAGATTGAGATGTCCACGGGGAGCTTTGAAAAGCTCCAACCTATTCCTGTGAATCCAGTAGGGCTGGCACATGTTCAGGGCTGTGCACAGCCCAGGACTGTGGAGATCCTCAAGAAAGACCTAAGAAGGCCCTGATCTCTCCTCATTGGCTGGTCTTGGGTAACAGGAAGTGAAGGCTAAGGCAGAGTTGTAAGCTGACAACCCAGGCACTGAAGGCATCCACCAACATGCACACGAAGTCCTTTGGCAAATGCTGGAAGATTTATTGGTTCCTAGCATTTAGGTACTTTCTTTTTTGTCCACTTACTTGCTGAACGCTCTGCTTACTGAAACTTCAGCATCCAAAATCAACAAATAATGCAGATTTTACAGAATTAGGTCAGAGAAGTCACTAAACAGACAAATAAAACAACAGCCACAACAAAATAAACCAGCAGCAGCAACTACAAGAAACACCAAAACACAACAACAAACCTTAGGGTCAGGAATGATTTCCAGAGTCACTACATTTGTATTTTCTAAAATTTTTATATTTCAAAAAACTGTAGTATAAGTAAACTAGTCAAACATCTGAGGAAGTTCAGATGTTTAAGTTGCTAGAAAAGGCTCTCAAATTATTTTACATATGTCTAAAGAACAAAAGGAAAGCATGACTAAATTATTAAAAGTAAGTATGAGAGTGAAACCACACCAAATAGAAAATATCAATAAAGAGATAAATATATTTATAAAGAATCAAACAGAAATTCTGGAGTATAAAAGTGCAATAACTGAAATGAAAATGCACTAAAGGAACCCAGCAGTACATTTGACCTAGCAAAGAAAGAATGAGCAAAGGTGAATCCTGGTCAACTGAGGTTTTATATTCTCAAAAAAAGGAAAAAAATGTCAGAATAGAAAGAAAAACAGAGTGAGACTGATAGAACCTTAGATATGTATGAGCATTCACAAAAATGAGAGTCCCAGAAACAGAGAAATGGGCATAACAGTATTGGAAGAAAATATGGCCTAAACTTCCAGCATTTGTAAAACAAATAATCTACATATCTAAGAAATTCAACCAACTCCAAAACTGCTAAACCCCTAGACATACATATAATAAAACTGTTAAGAAACAAAGAGTGAAACTTGAAAGGAAGAAGAGAGAAGTAACTTACCACATAGAATGGTCCTCAATAATTTTAACAGCATATTTCTCAGCAGAAACTATGCATACCAGGAGCAATGGGTTGACATATTCAAACTGATGAGATCAAAAGGTGATAAAATATGCAGGGAAACTATCTTTCAAAACCAAAGAATACTGTGACATTACCAGATTAAAAAAATAATCTGAGATAATTCATAATTAGCATACCTGCCCAACAAGAAATACTAAAGGAGACCTTCAATCTAAAATGAAAACTCAATAGACAGTTACTCAAATCTACACAAAAAAAGAAGGATCACCAGGAAGGAAAACACATAGGTAAATTTAAAGACACCATAAATGAATATAAAAATTCTTTTTTTCTTTTTCTTGCTTTAAAATACAACTGCATAAAGAAATAATTATAAAACTTTATTGATGCACTTATAATGTGTTAAGATGTAATTCGTATGACTATAAAATTACAAATCAGAGGTATAGAAGAGAGTGATATTAGAGCAAATGTTTAAACATTATTTAAATTAAGTCAGTACTAATCCAAATTAGATTGCTTTACATTAAGATGTTAATCATAATTCCTTAGGACACCACCAAGAAAATAACTCAGAAAATTTTATTAAAAAAACAAAAAACAGAAATTAAAATGATACACTGAAAGACATCTATTTAACCAAAGGAGGGGTAATAGAGCAATAGCGTAACAAATAGTTCACAGACATATAGAAAAAAACAGCAATTTGGCAGACAATCCTACATTATCAATAATTGCAATCAACCATAAATGGACTAAATGCTTTGATCAAAAGGCAATGTGAATTTTTTTAAATGATAGAACTGTATTCTGCTTACAAGAAACAGGCTTTAGAGTCAAAGAAACAAGGGGAGTTAGAGTCAAAAGATGGGAAAATAGATACCATCAACATTACCCAAATTGAAGTATTAATACTATTACCAAAGTAGATTTTAATACAAAAATTCTTATTTGAGACAAAATCAGCATTTTATACTTTCTTAAGGAAAACAAAAAATTACAAATATATATGCGCCTGAAATAGAGGCCCAAAATTAATGAAGTAAAAGCTGAAAGAATCGAAGGGACAAATAGACAATTGCAAAATACAATTAGAAACTTCAAAACCTCACTTTCAATAAGTTAGAAGAACTAGACAGAACTGATCACTAAGGAACTAGAGAACTCAACACTGCAAGTCAACCAGCCTAACAGAATCTATTCAACAAGTCACCCAACAAGAGCAGAAGGCACGTCATGTGCAAACACACGTGGAAAATTCTTCTGAATAGATTTTATTAAGGCCTGTGGTAGTTAGAGTCAGTTTTCAACTTGGTCAGGTGAAGGCACCTAGTTCTGTTGCTGTGGACATGAGCCAATGGTACGTGAACCTCATCTGTTGCTGATTACATCTGCAGTCGGCTAGGAGGCGTGCCTGCTGCAATGAATGATGTTTGACTTAATTGGCTGGTGCTTAAATGAGAGAGCACTATGTAGCACAGCTCAAGCATCTTGCATACCTCATCTCAGCGCTCACAGCTCAGCCCAGGCCTTTTGGAGATGCAAAAAGGAAACACCCCGGGAAAAGTTGTTGGAACCCAGAGGCCTGGAGAGAAGACCAGCAGAGATTACCCTGAGTCTTCCTACGTAAGAAAGAACCTCAGATGAAAGTTAGCTGCCTTTCCTCTGAAGAACTAGTGAAACAAATCCCCTTTTATAAAAGCCAATCCATCTCTGGTGTGTTGTATTCTGGCAGCTAGCTAACTAGAACAAGGCCGTAAAACAAGCCTCAGTAAATTTAAAAGGATTGAAGTCACACAAAGTATGTTCTCCAACCAAAATGGGATAAAAATAGAAATCACTGAGGAAATATAAAAAATTCATAAGTATTTGGAAATTAACTTGTACACTCTAAAAATAAACAGTAACCAAAGAAGAAAGCATATGGAAAATTAGAAAATACTTTGAGATCAATGAAAATGCAACATACCAAAACTTATGCAGATAGAGTGGTACTTAAAGGGAAGTTTATAGCTATAAATGTCCATATTAAAAAATAAGGAAGCTCTCAAATAAGTAATCTAACCTTCCACCTTAAGACACTAGAAAAAGTACAGCACTAAACACAGGGGTCAGAAAGAAGGGGTTAATATATATTGGAGTGGAGAAAATTAACTCAAGTGTGTTAATTAATAACAGAAAGGAAATCAAAATCAGTGCATCAACAGAATTGTCAAAATTTTAGCCCATTATGACAGTTAGCCAAATTGCTAAAATTTTAACTGGAGCAAGCAAGAAAGGAGACTGAAATGACTAAGCTAAGAAATGAATGAGAGGACATTACTGTCAACTCTACAGAAATAAAAAGAATTATAAGGGCGTACTGTGAACATTTGTATGTCAACAAATTAGAACTCATAGATGAAATGGACAAATTCCTAGAAAGACACAACTGCTAAAACTGACTCAAGAAGAAATAGCAAATCTGAATAGCCTAACATGTAAAGAGATTGCATTTCTAATAAAAACAAAAGCAAAAACGAACAAACGAACAAAACTTTCCACAAAGAAAAGCTCCATCCCATATGGCTTCTCTGATGAATTTTATGAAAGAATTAAAGAAGTATTAGCACCAATTGTTGATAATTCTTCCAAAAAAAAAAAAAAATAGAAAAGAATGGAAAATTTACCAACTCATTCTATGTGGCCCAAATTACACTGATACCAAAACCAGAAAAGGACATGAGAAGAAAAGGTTAGGACAGACCAATATCCCTTATTAGTATAGATACAAAAATCTACAGCAAAATACTATCAAACTGAATTTAGGGTCATATAAAAACTATTATACATCATGACCCAATAAGACTTATCCCAGGAATATAGACTTGGTTAAATATATAAAAACCAATTATCACGATAATACATTCTATAAATAGAATAAAAGACTAATCATTTATCATTTCGATAGACACAGAAAAATAAAACATTTGACAACATTCAAAATACTTTCCTGATAAAAAAAAACCTTCTACCAAACAAGACTAAAAGTGAACTTCCTCAACATAATCTAAGGTATCTAAAAAAAGCAAAAAAAAAGAATTAAATATAATATTTAATGGTGAAAGACTAAATGTTTTCCCTGTAAACTCAAGAACAAGACAAGGATATATGCTCTTGCCACTTCTTTCTTGTGCTAGATATTTTAGCTAGGGTAATTAAGAGAATGAAATAAAGGGCTTCTTGGAAAATAAGTAAAACTATCCCTATTTGCAGATGGCATGATCTGATAAAGTGTAAATCCGAAGGAATCCTCAAATATCTATTAGAGCTAATAAATGATTTCAGCAAGGTTGCAACATATTAGATCAATATGCAAAATTCAATTATCTATCTCTCTCTATAGAAATGAATACTTAGAAAATGAAATTAAGACAATTTGATTTATACTGAAAACTAAAAAAATTATTTAATTAAAGGAAATGTAAGTAAATGGAAACACATCTTATGTTCATGGGTTGAAAGACTTGGTATTGTAATGTAGCAGTTGCTCTACAGATTCAGTGCAAGCCCTTTAAAACCGCTGCTGCAGTTTTTACAGAAATTGACAAGCTAATTCTAAAATCGATATGCAAATGCAAGGGGCACAGAATAGCCAAAACTATTTTGAAAAAATAATAGCAAAGTTGAAGAACTCACAATTCCAGATTTTAAATTTTAATTCAAAGTATTCTGATAAAAAAGATAATAGCATAAAATAGATTTGTAAATCAAGGGAATGTAATTCAGTGTCCAACGAATATACAGATTAGTCAATTGATTTTGACTATGCATGCAAAGAAAATTCAGTAGGAAGGGAATAGTCTTTTCGACAAATGGTCCTGTGACAGCAGTCTATTTATATGAAAATAAAGTGGATTTGGAACCCTACTTTATACCATGTACAGAATTTAACTCAAAATGTATAAAAGACCTACATGGAAGTGCTAACACTATAAAAATCTTAGAAGGAAATATATGCATAAACATGGGCCCTTGGATTAAGCACTATTTCTTAGATAAGACACCAAAAACACAAGCAACAAAAGAAAGATTTTATAAACTGTGGGTTTCATCAAAATTAAAAATTTCTATGTTTAAAAGGTTAATTTAAAGACAGTGAAAATACAACCCACAGAATGGGAGATTATATTTTTGAATCATATATCTGATAAGAGCTTAGCATCCAGCATATATAATGAATCCATACACTCGGCAATAAAAAAGACAAATCGACCAATTTAAAAATGAGAAAAGGCTTTGAAAAGACATTTCTCTAAAGAACATATACAAATGGCCAATAAGCATATGAAACATGTCCAAAATTAGGGAACTGCACCTATCAGTATTTCTATAATTAAAAGTAAATAAATAAAAATAACAAGTTTTTGCAAAGATATAAGGAAATATAACCCTTATATATTGCTGATGGGAATATAAAATGGCGCACCACTTTGGACAAAAGTTAGAGTTATCCTGTGACCTACCAATTCCAGTCCTAGGTATGTACCCAAGAGAAATTAAAACATATGTTCAGAAAACAACAACAAAAATATCTTTAATTTTTCCATCCCCTATCCCCAACCTATCCCCCGATAACCCATATTCGACATTCTCACTCAATGAGCATGCTTATTATAATTATTTCAAATCAGTGAGATCATACAATATGTGTCCTTTTGTGTTTGTCTGGTTTATTTCACTAAACATGATGTCAAGGTTCATCTATGTTGTCTCATATACCAGGAGTTCATTTTCTTTTTATGGCTGAATACTATTCCATTGCATGTATATACCACATTTTATTTATAAATTCATCATTTAACGGACACTTGAGTTGTTTCCATTTTTTGACAATTGCAGACAATGCTGCTATGAACATTGGTGTGAAAATATCTTTTCGAGTACCTGCTTTTGAGTATAAACACAGCAGTAGGATTCTTTTGGGTATATACCTAGCAGTAGGATTGCCAGGTCATATGTTTTTTCTATTCTTAGCTTTCAGTGGAGCAATCAAACTAGCCTCCACAGCAGCTGCACCATTTTCCATTCCCATGATAGCAATGAATGTGTTCTTATTTCTCCACATCCTCTCCAGTACTTGTTATTTTCTATTTTTATAGCATTCACTCTAATGGGTGTGAAGTGATATCTCATCATGGTTTTGCGTTGCATTTCCCTGGTGGCTAATTATGTTGAGCATTTTCTCATGGGCTTTCTGGCCATTTGTATATCTTTTTGGAGAGATGTCTATTCACTTAGACTTTCCAGGTTCCTATTTGGTATGATGGATATGTTTTGGTAATGAATGGTGTGATGGTAACACAAAATTATGAACATAATAACACTGAAATATATATATATATATCCGTATTGGGTTAAAAGGGAGAAATGCTATATTGTATATGTTAGACTGTATATATGGTAACAGAATACATTTTTTCTAAAATTCATAGAACTGCACTACATAACCAGTGAGCCCTAAGATAAGCTATGGAATATAGCTAATAGTGCAATTATAAAATGTGCTATCATTGGGTGGGGTATGGTGGCTCAGCCGGCAGAGTTCTCATCTGCCATGCCGGAGACCCGGGTTTGATTCCCAGTGCCCGCCCAAGCGAAAAAACAAACAAGCAAACAAAAAATGTGCTATCATCAATTGTAACAAATGTTTCGCACTAATGCAAAGTGTTAATAATAGGGTAGTATGTGCGAATCCTTTATTTTATTCATGATCGTTCTGTAAACCCATAGCTTCTTTAATAAAGGAAGAAAAAAACTTGTACTCAAACGTTTAGAGCAGTATTGTTCATAATAGCCCAAAAGTGGGAACAACCAATTGTTCAACAATTTTGAATGCGTAAAAAAAAGTATACACCATAATCAATGGAATTTTATTCAGCTATATAAAGGAATGAAGTAGTTACACTTGCTACAACATGGGAGGACATTGAAAACATTAGGATATGAGAGAGAAGCCAGACACAAATGCCCATATATGTATGAAAGTTTCTAGAATATGAAATAAACTTCTATTTATATGAGGTGTGCAGAATAGCCAAATCCATGGAGAGAGAAAGTTGATGCATTTCTAGGACTCAGAAGGATGGGGGTGGAAAGGGGAATGAGTATTAATATGCAGATAATTTCTTTTTTGGAGTGATGCAAATTTTCTGGAAATTACCTAGTGGTATGGTTGCACAACTTTGTGAATAAACTAAAAACCTTGAATTGAAAATTTAAAAATTTAACTTTATGATCTGTGAATTATATTTCAACAACAAAGAAAACTGAGGGACATTATGCAGAAGCGCTGGTCTTGCTTCTTAAAAATGTCTCTGTTATGAAAATGAAAAAAAATAAAAATTGGCAAACTGTTCTAGATTAAGGAGGTAAATAAAAAAGGGTATATAAATGTATTATATTATATATATTACCAAAGACTAATATTATATAAAGAGAACAATATAAAAGACATTATTATGACACTTGGGATTGTATATTAGACACTAGTATTGTATAAATATTAAATTTACTGAGCATAAGCTTCATATTATTTTTGTACATTAGTATTATTGTACTTTATTATTCGGGGAAGCATGCAAAAATATTCATGGTCCTGGTTCTCTGAAGTCATCAACTCTTAAATGATTCAACAACAATAATTTAAAAAAATTATATAGAGAGAAATAAACCAAAAGTAGCAAAATGTTAACAATTAATGAATCTACATAAAGACATACAAGTATTCATATTACTATCCTTGTAGCTTTTCTGCTGAAGGTTTAAAACTCTTTAAATGAAGGGTTGGGAAAATACACAAAAAGATGGGTTAAGTATAAATCCGAATTTATGAGATTTTAATCAAACCGTTTTTCATCATCTGTACAGCCGGACGCTGTAGACTAACATGCCTACAAAAAAGTTTTTAGTTTTTAAAGTCTGTTGGTCTTGTGCACCAAACCTGCTTTTAAAAGTTTTAATGCAGATACCACACCCCTTACAAAAAAAAAGAACAACTCTCAATATTTCAATTTAGCAGCTGTCCCCTCTCATAAGTTGACAAGCAGCAGCACTTTGGTTGAGGAACAAATTAAAGCTCCCGCAAATACCATTAAACAGAGGTAACTACAACCTGGAATAGGTAAAAAGTGCAATTAGAATCCACGCTGGATGTCTTTTTGCTGGAGGGCACTGATTGTGCTCTCAGCGGATTGAACCCCAACCGCAGCTCTCCCCACTCCCTAACAGCAGCGGGGGCGCCACTGATACCCCGCTCTCCTGGGGTGCCACCTCCTCTAATGGAACTGGGAGTCTGACAACTGTGTGTCCCTGTGGTAAATGCATTTCCTCTATAAGCGCACACCTAACTCCCCACTAGAGATGACATCAAGTGCAAAGCATTGAAATTCAAAAAGGGGTCTTCCGCCTATAGATAAATCAGAGTCTCTTAAAATATTTCCCTCACCCACATTTTCTTGTGGCCGCTATGATATCTTTCTATGGCCAGAATAGAGAGCTTTTCCTTTTCTATTACTGCGTATTTGTCGCATTAAAAAGAGAGGAAACGCAAGGCAATGTATTACGTTCCGTAAAAAGTCAGAATCTTTTCAATTGCTAGGGTAAAGAAACATAAACCGCCTAGTGAGAGAAAACTTTCAGTAGAGGTCAGACCTAGGAATAATAATTCCGCCCCCAGCTGTTCTCCCGACAGGTCAGGGGTTGCACTGCACTTAGGAACTGCAGGAGGGGAAAGTGCAAACCAGGATGCAGTCAAGAATCCTGACCCAGACTGCATTGGTCCATCGAAGCTGCCTTCTGACCACGCCCCACACTGAAGGTTTTTCTCCACTACTCTCAGCTGGTAAGAAAAATAGCGACGGAATCCCTGCGCATGCCACAGAAAAGAAATAACATGCTAGGCAATGACGGCTTTGTCATTGAAAAAGGGAAAAACATATTTTTTTAAAAGAGCGACCCTTTTATCAGAAATGACCAAAACTGAGTGTTCAGGTTTTGCTCCATTAGTTTTCAAACGACAGTCCGCTGTTCTTAGGGAGTCGTACGCCCAGGCCCTCCTCCCGGTACATTGCCTCTGTGTCCTCGCGCATTTCAAGGGAAACGCTCCCTGGTGCCCCGGCCTTTGCAGTCACAAGCGTGGCCTCAGGAGAAAAGCACACCTGAAAAAGTCAATCAACAAGGATGGCTTCCTGTGGTAGCCACTGGGAGCTGGGCCACATTCCAGGTGATCTCCCAGTACTTCAAAATTGCACATGCATTTAAAAGACAATCAAGGGGGTGCAAGAGTAGCTCAGTGGTAGAATTCTCACGGGCCATGTGGGCAACCCGGGCTGGATTCCCAGCCCATGCACTTCCCGAAAAAAACAAAGAAACCAGCAAAAACAAACAAAGAAGTCAACAAATGGTGCTGCAATAAAGGGATACTCACATGCAAAAAGAATGAAATGTGACCCTGCCATATGGCATGCAAAAAAAAAGACAATCATCAGACTGATTGTTTAAAGCTTAATTTTTCCATTTTAGAGAAAAAAATGATTTGGTCTTGAAATGGAAAAAAAAATCCTAAATTCTGTTATATGTTCTATTAGAATTAGAGGCAGGTGGGTTTTCTTTAGTAGTACTGGAAGCACTTAGTCAGTTTTTCTCTTGTTCTATTTCATTAAACAGGTTGTAAGCATGACAAAAAATTAATAAAACATTGTTAGTGCCTAGAACTTCTTTATTCTTCATGAATTTAGGGATATGTAACATTTTCTTGAATATTAGCACTATTGGCAACTAATCCTCCAATAATGTTTCGGTTTTAGAAAAGGCATAATCATTTAAATCTGGACAAGGTAATGACTTGGCTTTTGTCAGAATGTTATACTTAGGCGTATAACTTAATTGTATAGGTTTAGAAACAACACATACAGGCTTGCCATTTTATGCACACTTTCTCCATTCATTTAGCAAACATGCCTTGGGTTTCTAGCATTGGCCAGCCTTCTCCTGAGCACTTTGAACATAGGTGAGCCTGGAAAACATAAACACACACAACAGCTGCTCTCAGGTAGTTCACCATCTATCACAAGAACAAGGCATCAAACAAGGAATAAAAAAGCAGTGGAATTTGCAAATATGTCCAGATCTCTGTTTTCAGCATTGCATGAGTATTACCAAGATTGCACTTGTTTTTGTAGATTGGAGACTTCAAAATAATTTGTGCCTAGCCATCACAGACTCATATCAGCTACAAGTACAAGTCACACCCTTCTCAGATAGTACTTTTACTAGCACTTTGCCATTTCCCAAGAAATTCCAGGTCAATTGTTTCTTTGATTTTCTTAGCAATTTGATGAAATGACTGTGGCAAATATTATTATACCCATGTTATAAATGAGAAAACTAAAATTCACCGATAATAATTTCCTGACCATGTTCCCAGAGTTGATGGGTTCTAAAGCATATGAGTGAGTGGCCTCGCCAATGTCCACTTCTACGTATCTGGTGATTTGGAGCCTCATTGTAAGAGCAGTTGACTATATATCTTATTGATCAGTGTATTGGTTTCCTATGGTTGCCGTAACAAATTACCACCAATTTAGTGACTTGAAACAATGCAAATGATTAACTCAGAGTTCTATAGGTCAGAAGTTTAAAATAGGTCTATAGGATTGCCATCTTTCTGGAGACTCTAGAAGAGAATCTGTCCTTCCTGTTTTTCCAAATTCTAGAAGCTGCCTGCATTCTCCAGGAGCATTTTCCTCCATCATCTCTCTGACCATGTGCCTCCTCTTAAAAGGACACCTGGGATTAAATTGGGCTCATCCAGATAATACAACATAATCTCCCCATGTCAGGATCCTTAACTTAATCATACCTGCAATGCCCCTTTTACCACTAAGGGAACATATTCCCAGGTCCAAGGGAGTAGGGGGTAGACAAGCTTTAGAGGTCCATTATTCAACTGACCACAGTCATCTAATAAAGATCCAAACCACATACCTAAAGCTTCCAATCAGCTTTTTCAGACAAATTATTTAGACTACAATTTGAAATTTGAGAAACATCCTTCCTATATGGAGGATAATACCAAAAGAATGTAAAAAAGATCAGAAAGATGATATAATGCAGAAGTAGAAAAAAGTCAAATAAACTTCTCTATAATTGCAACTTCATAAGAATCAGAACATGTGGGTGAATATTTTTCCATTAAAATGATGTGCTATGAAAAATAACAAATATGCAAAAGCACTTCTAAACCAAATCGTAATAACTGAAATTAAAAATTCAAAAGATTGGAATATGAACTAAAGAATGTCTCTGAGAACAAGAGGAAAAAAGAAAAATTAGTTGAGATAGAAAAGATAATAAGTTAGATAATAAAATAAAATATATTTCAGGCAGTGTAACATTTGACTAATGAATTTTCCATAAATGGAAAGAGACAAGTTGGAAAAGAAAAAAAAGAAACTAAACTAAAACCGGAACAATTTGCCCCATAAAGAACATGAATACAAAAAAATACATGAATACAACAAAGTTGTGAGGCTAGAACAAAAGAGCCCTGGGCATAGATCAATATCACTCATAAATTTCAGAACTCAGGGTATAAAGAGTATATTCCAAAAAGATAAATTGAATAGCTCATATAGAAATGATCTAGAATCAGAGTGGCTTTACAATTCTTAGGCAATAATGTATGCTTTGGGAAAGAGTAAAAACCACCTTTAAATTTTACAGGGAAGAAGACTTCCTCCCTAAAATTTTATACCCAAACAAGAAAACAAATGAGCTGATAGAATAAAGATTTTTCTGAAGTGAAATGCAAATATATTTCAGATATGCAAAGACTAAAGTAATTTGACTTCTCTTATATCTCTTCTTAGCAAACTACTGTAGGATGTTTTTTGGCAAGTGCCAGGTTAAGCCTAGAACCTAAAGTTCCAGCATTAAGAAAATCAAACCTTCACACAATACAATTGTGTACAGAAGCCCAGTAAAAACTGGAACATGGAAACACAATGCAATGCAGTAGCTCTTAAGGGGAAAAACAATGAAACCAAAAGAAGATCTGATGTGTTTTAACATTTGGAAAAAACATTGTCTGGCTTTAGACAAATCTATGGGAGTGGTTTAAAAAATTGTAGTAGACATGTAAAAGACAAGCAAATAAAAATAATATCAAGGCATCTATAGATTATGCAAATGCAACATCTATATTGGAAATAAACTATAACATTTCAGTCATTGGCTCTGCAGTAAACACTAATATGCTGAATTAATATAAATATTGAATACTGACAAATCTAAAATTGTGATATTATTATACAGGGAAAATTGTGAAAGGCAAGGTGATAGCCAGATCTCTGAATACCTTAACAGGAAGTCAACAGATATTGTTTAGAACTAATAAAAAGCAAAGTAACCTTAAACATATAATTTGAAATGAGGAACATAAATAAGAGAAACCATCTTTCACATGCTGGTGCACACACGCAGACACACACACACAAGCCTTGCAATTGGTTGCCACCAATGAGCAGAGAGGGAGTTTGTATGGTGGACCAGTATAGCAGATGTACTTGGTGATTCACCAATATATCTTAGGAACTTTCCACCTATATCAGCAGAGAGATGGTGAGGCCCAGGCTTTTTCATTTCTAGTGAGTTCCTAGGTGCTGCTGCAGCTGGTTCTGAGACCAAATTTTGTAAGTCACTGTTACTAAGCAGCCACCTCCGTGGCTGAAGTCTGTCTCCTGGCCACAGGAGCACATCAGCACATTTGCAGAAGGCAAGCCAGAAGGACCCCAGAATTTGCAGCCCTTGACCTGGAGGCAGTCACTGGGTAAATGCCCCAGCTTTCTTGTCCTTAGATGGGATGACTCGAATCTCCAGATGGGTAACTGGCTTGATAATGAGCTCCATATTAGCTTCTCTTTCTTGCCTGTTTCACTTCACCAATTCTCTACCAATGTTTCTTGAAATAACCTCTCTCAAATAAACTGCTTGCACAGGAATCTTGCCTCGGGTTCTGTTTCTGGAAGCATCCAAACCATAATAGTGAGAGCTCAAGAAAATTACTTCCATTAAATGAGTACAGAAACAATTTTAAAAATTAAACTTCACAGTAGTCCATTAAAATACTTTTGTATAAGCCTCTGTTTCTGTTTTCTACATACTGCAATTCAGAATGGCTTATCTACTGCCCAGGATTTAACAGTGATGAGGTATGAGAACTTTAAATCCAATCCATTATTATGCCTTTTAAAATTTAAACACACACACACACATATTAGTCATTCTGATTCACTTTCATTTTGGAAAGTTAACTAGCAGTTTATTTCGTGGAGAGTTGAGTGGCCCTGCAGAAAGCAAAATATGTGACTTGGCATTTATTTATCACCTAGGCCATTGATGATAGGACCATAACTACCATGAAAACTTGAGAAAGAAATTTAAATGATTTTTACTGAAGCAGACTCCCAAGTGGTAACATTTCTACACACTAATCTGTGAACAAGGAAATCTGTCAAACAAGCAGCACTTTTAAAACCTGAAACATGAGAAAAATGCTTGTCAGTTTTCCTTGGTGGACAAAGTGAGAGTGAAAGGTTTAGATCTTTACAGGGAGGAGAAAGGAGGGCTTTTCAAAGACCGGTGATGCCGCAGGTGACAGGGGCCACTGCCTGAGGCACTTCCAGGGGCCACAGAAGCCTTCCTCCCACATGCTGCTGAAAGGATGGTTTTATCCTGAGGCAAAGCTACAAGGACTCGGTGAAAGTACCTTTCAAACATCGGATGGCATGTCACAGACCTTGCACAATCTCTTCTTGCCGAGCTTATAATGAGTTTTTCCTCACTGCTATTACCTGAGCCCCAAAATGCACATTAGAGGACACTGTCAATTAACATTTGGATCAAAATGTAATGCACATTACTACCGACATAGCACATGGAGACCACCCAGCAGAGTCCAAATGTCTACTCTCTATTTTCAACTATCACTAAGATGGTACAACGTTCAATTAAGAGGTGGTGTTCCCCCAGGACCCACAACAACATGAGAATTCTGCATATTGGTATTAGATTAGTTACGTGATACCAGTTAATAAATTGGCAGTTTCCTTGGAGCTGTGCTCGTATCACTCAGAATAGAGAGAGGGAGAGAAAGACTCAGAAAACTTAGGCTCAATTCTCCCAATTTTATTACTGAGAAGCCAGACCACCTTCACAGAAACTAGCTCCCTCTTCTAGACCCAGTGTCCTTCCTCAGAAAAAGAGGAAGTAAGACTCTTCTTACTCAAAAGACACTTCCAACTCAACACTGTCTTACTTCTTTCTTGTCTTATCATTGTCTCATTTTTCATGGGAAAAAAAGAAAGCAAACAAGGCTACAGGAAAGCTGGAGTTTATCTAATTATAAAAGATAAAATATAAAACAGAAAAGCAAGGAAAACAAAACTTAGCATAAATGCAATTACCAAAATGAAACAGACCTATGTAAGTCTATGCTATTGTTACTTACCCTTTAGGGAAGATATACAGACAGTTCCTCTGTCTCAGCAGACTCAAGGAGAGGCTCAGCACAAGGCAAGTTTATTAGAATGCGTTGGGATTTCTGATTACAGTCCTGACATGAAAAGAACTTGGAAGTTGTCACGCCTCTCCTAACAGCAGATAGAATTTGGAAAGAAAAAAAACAAAACTGAAAACTAATAACTTTTCTTGGCTCCATCAGAGAACTAAAATTCCAAGATACGAAAATATGGGAGAATTTAGAGAGTTGTAGCCCAGAGCTGCTTATCTGGAACAGAAGCTCCTGGAGCCACAAACCTTAAAAAACAGAAATGCTAATTTTGACAAATTACTAGAGGCTGAGTGGACTGGTGGGAAGTTTCCGAAGTTTCTGGGTGCTGGAGTTTCCAGGGGCGGGGGGAGGTGGACAGTTTCCTAAGCTTCAGAAGCCTCCTCTGATTCTCACCCTGAGGGTCTGAGCACGATTCTCTCATTATTAAATACTTTCAGAGGCTTCTAGATGAAGAAGACCTACTCACCAGGGGAAAAGACTCCCACAGAGCTTATCCCATCTCAAGAAGGACATTTCTCCAGTCCCAGATCTTCTAGGTTTCCTGTCTCAACTTAGGGGAGAGACAAGCTCAAGGCATTGGGGAAGGTCTCAGGGAAAAGACTCCATGAAAAGACTGAGATTTAATCAGAAGATTATGAACATTTCCACTCCTCCTGCACCTTGCCACCACCACACAGACATAGCTCAGAAAGCTGCAAGACATGCTGTCCATCCAAGGAAAATTTCTTCGTGAGTTCCAAAGACAACTGGGGAGACAAAAGGGACTCTGCAACCCTGAGGCACAGAGCTACTGGAAACATTGATCACAGTCCCATCTCCTAGCCAGATAAACGTGAAACCTCACATGAAAGGTCTATTTACTGCAGCTCCTCTAAGCCATACACCATATCCAGCTTTCACACACACACACAGACACAGACACTCACACACATACACACACGTGTGTGTGCCCACTGCAGCCATGCTGAAAGATAAGAAGAAACTCAATTGGAAAAGACAAAACAAGCCTCTGTCCATACTCAGGTAGTCAGAGGTGACTGCCTAGATTTTGGAATTATCAGAAAGGTGATTTTAAATAAACATGTTTAATATGTTATATGCTCTAATGGAAAATGTAGAAGCATACAAGAAGAGATGGGTAATGTAGACAGAGAGATGGAAACACTAAGATGTAATTGAAAAAGCCACCATAGCAGAAAATGAAGAATGTCTTTCAGGGTTCATCAGTGGATTGGCAAGGCTGAGGAAAGACTCAGAAGGGCTTGAAGATGGGTGCGTAGATGCGCCCCAAAATGAAATTCAAGGAGAAAAAAATTAAAAACAAAATCTAGTACCAAGAACTGTGGGACAATTTTAAGAAGTGTAACTTAAACATAATTTGAGTAGCATAGGAGAACAAAAGGAACAGCAGAATAAATATTTGAAGTAATATTGGCCAAAATTTTTCCAAAATTAAAGCCAGACACCAAACCAAAAATCAAAGAATTTCAGAGAACACCAAGCAAGATATTTGTAAATCAAATCTACACCAAGCAAGCTATTTTATATATAAAAATAAAATATTCAGGAAATCAAAGCTAAAGAGAAAATCTTGACAGAAGGCACAGGGTGGGGAAGCAATGCCTTATGTACAGAACAAGGTAAGAGAAAGGGCAGAATTCTTCTCAGAAACCATGCAAACAAGAAGAGAGGGAGAGTAAAATATTTATAGTCTTTGATAAAAAGAACCCTCTAACCTACAATCCCATATACAGAAAAAATTATCCTCCAAAGCTGAAGGAGAAATACTTTCTCAGATAAACAAACAAACAGAAAACTGAGGGAATTAATTACCAGTAGACCTGCCTTGCGATATATTAAAAGAGGTTCTTCAGGGAAAAGGAAAATGATATAGATCAGAAAGTCCATATCCCATAAAAAAATAAGTGTAATGGAGAAGGAATCATTTTCCTTACAAAAAAGGAAGAATTTTAGGGAAGGAAAAAATAAAAGTAAAATAAAATCTTTCACATTCCTTATTTTTAATTGATCTAAAAGATAATTGTTTTAAGATAATAAAAGTAACAAGGTATTGGGTGATTGTAGTGTAGGCATAAGTGATATGAATGATGCTAATGTCGTACGAAATGAGAGGAAGAAATTGGGAATTCTGTGTTAGAAGATTTCTGTTTCACATTTGAACAGTACATGTTACTTGAATGTGACACAGATGGGTATTGCAAACCTTAGGGCAATCACTACAAAATGTTAAGATGTTCAACTGATATGCTAAAGAGTTGATAAAATGCTCATTAAAAAAAAACAGAGAATGCAAGAAACAGGATGCAAAAAAGAAGCAAAGAATGAGTGTGATAATTAGAAAACAGTTATGAACATAGCAGATATTAATCCAATTATACCAATAATTACCTTAAATGTTAATGGTCTAAATCCACCAGCTAAAACACAGAGACTTCAGAAACAAGACCCAACTTATTTTGTCCACAAGAAATGTATTTTAAGCATAAAGATTCAGAGAAGGTAAAAATAAAGGAATGTAGGAAAACATACCATGCTAATAAAAAGAAGACTGGTATGTCTATACTAATTTCAGACAAAGCAGACTTCAGAACACTTCTTATTCCTTAATGAGTTTGCACCAACAACAGTGTCAAATACGTACAACAGATTGATAAAACTGTAAGAGATATAACACATCTACTATAGTCATTGGGAACTTCAATACCCCACTTTTAGAAATTGATAGAGCAAACAGGAATGAAATATAGTGTAAGGCTATAGTAGTCCTCAACAGCACAATCAATATATTTGATCTGTCTAACAACAGCACTAATTGCAGCGTGGAACCAACAAGTCCCATCAACAGCAGCATGCAACCAACAACATCCAACAACAGCATCCAACCAACAATGTTCAACAAGAGCAATACACAACCAATAACATCCAACAACAGCAGCATACAACCAACAAAGCCCAAGAACAGCCTCATATTCATTCTTCTCAGGATTGCTTGAATCATTCACAGAAAAAAGCACATCTGAACCATATTACAATATTAACACATTTAAAAGATTGGAAATTATACAAAGTATATTCTCATGCTATAAAGGGATTAAACAATAAATAAACACAGAAAGATAGCTGGAAAATTCCCAAATATTTGAAAATTAAACAACAAACTTGTAAATAACCCATGGGTCAAAGCAGAGGTCTTAAGAAAAATTTAAAATAATATTTTGAATGAAATTAATTTGAAAACAGTTTTATCAAAATTTGTGGAACAGGGAAAGTAATGCTTAGAGAGAGAGAAAGGTCTAAAACCTATAACCTAAGTCTCTATCTTAATCTGGATATAGAAGGGCAATTTGAGTCTAAAGCAAGGAGTAGAAAAAAGGAAATAATAAAATTAAAGCAGAAATCAATGAAAGTGAAGACAGTAAAATAATACAGAAAATCTACAAAACTGAAAGCTGGTTCTTTGAAAAAATCAATGTAGTGAATAACCCTCTACCCAAACTAACATAGGAAAAAAGTGAGAAGACTCAATTAACAACATCAGAAATGAAAGCAGAGTCATTAAAACTGAGCCCATGGACAATTGAAAGATTCAGTAAAGAATACGAACAAATAAATGCCTATGACTTTGATAGCTTAAATGAAATGTACCGATCATTTGAATAGCCTATATATGCTAAAGAATTTGAACCAGTACTTAATCACCTTCCATAAAATAAAGCTCCAGGCCCAAGTAGTTTCACTGGTAAATTCTATTCAACATTTAAGAAAGAAATTATACCAATTCTCTATAATCTCTTCCAGACGAAGAAGCAGAGGTAACATTTCCAAACTCATCCATGAGATAAGCACTATCCTAATGCTAAAACTGGATAAATATATTACAAGAAATGAAAACTGCAAATCAATTTATATCATGAACGTTGATGGAAAAATACTTAACCAAAGATTAGCAAGCCATATCCAAAAATGAATAAAAATAATAACATACCATGACATAATCTTATTTAACCCAATATGTAAAGCTTGTTCAACATTTGAAAATCAACTATTATAAATCATCTCAATGGTATCCACTAAAGAGAATGATCATACAATCATGTCTACTGATGCAGAAATAGCATTGTCGAAATCTGACAGTCATTCATGAAAAAAAAATTCTCAGTACACTAAGAATAGAGGGGAACTTTCTCAACTTGATATCTAAAAATATCCTACAGCTACTATGATATTAAAGTTTTTACCCTAAGGTGAGGTAAAAGGCAGGGATGTCCTTTCTCACAATTCCTATACAACATTGTACTGGAAGCACTAGCTAAAGGACATATTCTTTATAAAAGAAATAAAAGTTATACAGATTGGGAAGAAAGAAATAAACTCTTTACTTTGAAGATGATTTGATTGTTTATGCACAATATCTCTAAAAGTGACAAAATGGCTCCTGGAATTAATAAGCAAGTATAGGAAGGAAACAGGATAAAAAGTTAATATACAAAAGCAGCTGCTTCCCATATATAAGTAGTGAACTGAGGATTGTAATAAAAAGATAAAATCATGCAATATACAAAGTAGCAAAGACAATTAAATACTTGCAAAAAAGTCTAACAAATTATGTCTAAGAAACTTGATGAAGAAAGTACAAAATTCTAAACAAATTGATCAGAGTTTTAAATAGAGAAATACTACATAGCATGTTTTGAAAGACTCCATATGATTAAAATGACAATTTTTACAAGTTTGTATATAGATTAAACACAATATCAATCAAAATCCTAACAATCTATTATATTGACATTGACAAATTGCTTTAATACTTACACGGAAAGACCAAAAACTTAGAATAGCAAGGAATGTACTGAAGACCATCAAAGTTGGTAAATCCACACAACCCAATTTTGAGACACACTGTAAAGCTACAATAATCAAGACATCATGGTATTGTTGAAAGACTAGACATATAGATAAACGGAACAAAATACAGAACCCTGAAAAAGACACACAAATATAGCCACTGATCTTTGATAGAAGAGTAAAGGCAGTCCAATGGAAGAAAAGGATAGTCTTTTCAACAAATGGTGCTGGAAAATTGGAAGTACATATGTAAAAATTGAATGCAGACACAAACCTTACACCTTTCACAAAATGTAAGTCAAAGGGAATTCTATTATCTTCACAATTTTTCTGTAACTCTTAAGTGTTTCTAATAACTTATTTATAAAAAGTGCAGGAACCCACATTAAATGTGACTTTTGAATAACAATGATTTTAGTTATAAGTATGCTTCCTGTAATATTTGGGGCATGCTTATACTGAAAATTTGTTCACGGTTGGTTTGAAATTTGGAGTTAACTGGGTATCCTCTATTACAGGGAGCAAACCTAAAAAATTAAAAATAAAGAAATGAGTTCAGCATTAGACTGTTTCTTATTTAAGGAGAGTTCCATAAAAGAAGCCAAGAATTTTACTGAGAAATAAATTCCTTTAATTGTTTTTAGGAAAAAAAGTGTCTGACAAGAAGGAGGGAGTACACTGAGTACCTCCCCTAAAGCTCCTCAGCTTCTTGCTGCTTCTTGATTGGTATGGACAAGATAGAAGCTTATTTATAGGGGATTCACAGAACTGTGAAAAGTGAGGGGCTAGAAGCTAAATTGTGGGCAATATCCTTTATAATTTAATCAAATTATAAATTAATCAGTGGATTTAAAAAAACAAAATATACAGGTATTTGAAGTTGGACATTGTTAATAGAGCTTTTATTGAAGCATATCCATGTGTGCAGAACTTCTATAGATACAGCAATCTGATTCTGATATCCCTTGCAAGTATTCCTATTGGCCAAGGAATAGGGGAAATTGTGAAACCCTTAAATAGGTCTGTTATTATAGGAAACTGTCTCCATTCTGGTTCATGCTACAGATTTTTCTCTTTTCATCTAGGTTCCTATGCCAGTTTGAAGCATTATGTACCCCAGACAAACCATGGTTTAATTTTGATTCAATCTCGAAGGGGCAGCCATTTCTTTTAATCCTAATTCAATACCATGTGTTGGAAATTTTTGATCGATTGTGTCCACAGAGATGTGGCATGCTCAATTTTAGGTGCAGCCTTTGACTAGATGGAGATGTGACTCCACCCACTCCAGGTGGGTCTTGATTAGTTTACTGGAATCCTTTAAAAGAAGAAATATTTTGAAAAGAGTCAGAAACAACAGAGGCCTCAGAGCTGATACAGTCCAGAGCTGACACAGATGCCAACACTCAGAGAACAGAGACATGGATGTTTGGAGATGCTTGTAGTTCAGCAGATGTCACCATGAGATGTTAAGAAAGCCAAAACCTGGAGAGAGCCAAGGGAAGCCAAGAGATGAAAGCCAGCCCTGGAGAAGCAAAGTAAGGAAACCTTACAGGAACAGAGGCTGAAAACAACAGAGCCCAGGAGCAAGGAACCAGCAGATGCCAGACACGTGACTTCCCAGCTGACAGAGGTATTCCTGACCAATCAACCTCCCTTGAATTAAGATGTCTTTTTATGGATGCCTTAGTTTGGGCATTTTTATAGGCGTAGAACTGCGAACTTGTAACTTTTTAAATCCCGCCCCCCCCTTTAAAACCATTCTAGTTCTGGTATATCGCAGCTTGCAAACTAACACAGATTTTGGTACTGGAAAAGTGGGATGCTGCTACAGTTTGCAAATACCAAACATGCTAGAACAGTTTTTTAAAATGGATAAGGGGAAGATTTGATAAGAATTGTGAGGAGATTGATAGAAAAGGCCTAGAATGCTTTGAAGACACTGTTGATAGAATTATGGACTCTAAAGATACCTCCAACGTGGCTTTAGGCAGAGATGAGGAATATACCACTGCAAACTGGAGGAAGGTGGACCCTTTGCTTTAAAGTGGCACAGAATCTTGCAAAATTGTATAATGTTGTTGGATAAAAGTTAGAATTTAAAGGTGACAGCCCAAGATTGTTAGCTGAGGAGATTTCCAAGTTAAATGTGAAAAGTGTACCCTGGTTGCTCCTTGAAGTTTATTCTGAAATGTGATAGGAAAGAGATAAGCTGAGATCTGAATTCTTATGTATAAGAAACCAGAAATTGATAGTTTGGAAAATTCTGGTCTTCCAGAAAGGAGATCCCAGAGAATAGTGTCCTATGTGGGGATTTAACCAAACCTGGAAGCAGTCAGCTATTACAGGACAAATGAGGATTTGAAATGAAATTATGCAAGAAGCATCTGTGGGAAGTCCTATTGTTTGATAGGCATGATCTCAGTGCACTGCATAGAAAACCAACAAGAGTGTTGTGGGATCTGTATAAATGGAACCACTGACAGCTTGGAAAAAAAGGGGCAAATTGGAGGAAAAGTAACTTCAGAGGAAAACCATGGAAGCTAAGGTCTGAAAGCCAAACAACCTGGTGTAGGAAAATGTACCCAACAAAGCTCTTGGAGAGGGTAAGTTTTTCCCTAAGGCAGAGGGTGGGTCTTTCACCTCAAAGTTCTGGTAGAGTTGTGCCCCAGGCCTTGGAGAGGGTCGAGCACATTCCTTGGGTATTGAGGAGAGCATGGTGGCTTCCCCATTGTTCTGGAGGGGTTGAGCATGTGCACCAAAGGTGGCAGAGATCCTGGGTGCTTCCTCAAAGCTTGAGAGTGTGGGGCCAAGAAAAAAGGCGGTCTCCCCAAGTCTGCCAAGGTTGCTACCACCCTAGAATTTGGAGAGAGCAAAGGCACTGCATAGGCCCTTGGAAATTATGGGACTGCTCCTTTCTGAAGCTCTGAAGATAAATGACTCTCAGACTTTGATATCTAATGGAGTTTTTCCTGCAGGGTTTCAGAATGGTTTGGGTCCATGACCCTCATGTCCCTTCCAATTTCTCCCTATGGAAATGGAAACATGTATCCTATGACTGTCTCTCCTTTGTATATTGGCAGAAGATAACTTTTTCTGAGTGCTACAGGTCCAGAGCCAGAAAAAAATTTTACTTTAGACAGACTTTAATGGGATTGTGTACTGGATTTAACTTTGTATTGTATTTGTATTGTTACTGAAATGATTTAAGTCTTTTGTTATATTGTGATAGAGTGAATGTGTTTTATATATGGATAAAACATGTATTTTGGGGGTGCAGAGGGTGGAATGTGCCAGTCTGAAAGTATTAGATGCCCCACAAAAACCATGTTTTAATCCTGAATCAATCTTGTACGGGCAGCTCTTTCTTGTAATGCTAAATTCAATACCATAGGTTGGAAACTTTTGATTGGATTGTCTCCGTGGAGATATGACACACCCAGTTGTAGGTGTGGCCTTTTGATTAGATGGTGATGTGACTATACTCTTTCCAGGTGGGTCTTGATCCTTTAAAAGAAGAAACAGGGTGATGCTATGGTGGCTCAGTGGCAGAATTCTCGCCTGCCATGCCAGAGATCTGTGTTTGATTCCCAGTGCCTGCCCAAGCGAAAAAAAAGATAAAAGAAGAAATATTTTAGAGAGAGTTCAGAAATGATAGAAGTCTCAGAGCTGGTAGACCCTAGAGCTGACACAGAAGCTGAAACTTGGAGAACAGAAATACAGATGTTTGGAGATGCTTGGAGCTCAGCAGATGTCACCACGAAATGTTAAGCAAGCCAGAACCTGAAGAAAGTCAAGAAAAGTCAAGAGATGAAAACCAGCCCCAGAGAAGCAAAGTGAGGAGCCTGAGAGCAATGGAGCCCAAGAGCACGGGACCAGCAGATGCCAGCCATGTGGCTGCCCAGCTACCCAGCTGACAGGCATTCCTGACACAACGACCTTCCTTGAATTAATGTATCTTCCCCTCAATGTCTAAGTTTGGGCATTTTTATAGGTTTAGAACTGTAAACTTGTAACTTATTAAATTCTTCTTTTTAAAAGCTGTTCCATTTCTTCTATATCATATTCCTGCACTTTGCAAACTAGAACAATTCCCCTGATCATTGTTTGTGTACATCTTGCTGTTCTAGCCACATGTGAAAATTCATATCCAAAACACAGACCTAATTTACTAGCTACAGGAAAACCCCTCAGTTTCTATCTTCTCAGGCTGCAAATGCTCCAAGAGCCAACTATTCCACTCTAGCTCTCTCTGCCATTTGAGCCTAGCAGTTTGATTTTTTCTGGAACACATCAGGCATGCTGCCACCTCAGGGAATTGATGTTACTTTCTGGAATGCTCCATGCCTGCAAGGCCAAACTGTTATTCCTTTACTTCCTTCAGCCCTTTTCTGAATCACCTTGTGAGCCAGCCCTACCTTAGCCCTGCCATGTACCACCATCTCAGACATTTCTTATACCCTTTTCTGCTTTATTTTTCATATTAATCAATAGTCACTATTAATTTGTTAAAACATCATTTTGCTGACATATATTGGTTACTGTACATCTCTTGATTTTATATGCTAATGAGGTAAAAAATCCCCGCCATCATGCACAGTGCATGATGTTTATCTCATTAGCATATAAAAGTACCTGGCACATAGTAAGTGTTCAATAAATATTAGTTAGATGGGATGGATGAATTTTAAGTAGCACAGTTCTCATTATCTCCACTGAAAAGATGTTTACTTCCGCTCATTTATTCTGCAAAATATCTGTCCAATATTGACTATTCTAGAATGGCATCTTTCCATTTGTCCAGCATCTGAGCTTTCTCATGGTGACTTTGCATCGAGGAACCAGCGTGCTGTAGCTCTAGTAGGGCAGTGGGAGTGAGGTGGGGTGTTGTTACCTGGAGTAGCTCCAGAATTCCCACATGCGAGGAGCTCAGAGTTAATGATGGGAAAGGGGCTGACCAAGGAAAAGGACCAGGAGGAGGTAACTAAGCATGGGTGGATAGGAGACATGTGGTCAACGTTCCACAGCAGGTTTAATTTCTTTTCTTTTTTAAAGGAGACCGTAAAGAAGTCAATGAGTTTCCATCTGGATTTTTCTTAGTTTTTCAAGTTCCTAACAGACTTTATCATGACCTAAGTGAGTTTCGAGTTAATAAGTTTTGATAAAAAAATAAAAGTCTCCTCTAAATATTTAAAAATATATTTCAAGTGGTGATAGAACTTTTCCTTTGTCATAAGGACATTTTACTCATCTGCATAGAAACATTCAATGTCTCGGAGAATTTCCTTCATTTTATTGAGGTTTCTGCCTTTTGAATTTTGGTTATTAAGGTTGCAGGGCTTTGTGGCCTACTTGGATTGCCAACATATGCATTCATTTCAAATATTCTTTTCTCTTTTATATTATCTTGGACAGACCGAGTTTTAATGGGTGCTCTCTATTCAAAAAAACTTTAATTTTATGAATCTAAATCCTTTCCTCTCACTCCTTCAACTTGCTGGCAAAGAGGCATTTTGTAGAATGTAATCATTACAGAGGAGCGATGCTATTCTTTACTTAGCACAATTTACCTATTGCACAGCAAGGCATACAGTTCTGTAATTCACAATAATCAAAATGGGCTACATAGGCCCTCTTGGCTAGTTCTATTTTTTCTTATAATTCATTTTAATTTCAGAGGCACAAAAGGGATTATGTCTCTATTGGAAGGTCTTGTGTAAGCCCTACAGCAGGGGAGCTGTGATGTCATTTGTCCTATGAAAAGCTTGCATTCATCTCTTATGAACTTATTCTAGAATACACATACATAAGATACTGAAGGTTTCCTTGTTGGGAAACCAGTAATATGCATTTTTCTCCCAGTTAATAATCAGTATGCATATTTCCCATGCAAATCATTTATTTAGTAACATACAGCAGTTGAATCTCAAATTGGAAACTGATTTATATTTATTATCTCTGAATTCCATCTTCATCTATCTGTTAGCTCTTTATGACATACTGGGGAAGGACAAGTGGTTTGAATTTTTCTTTTGGATCATTGAACTTCTATAAAGTTTGAGTTCTCAATATAGTTACTGTGTCCAATTTTTCAGAGAGTTTTCTCAATGTTATTGCAATATTTTCCATTTTCCTTCTGAATTGATGTTATTAAGATTGAGATTAATAAAATAAACTATCATAATCACAATGATAACATTGATGATGATGTCTATGACATAAAAAGTAACTTGATATGAGGGAGGTTAAAACCACCAGACAAATCAAAAGTTCTGTATTTGAGTTTTGAATCCACCGTGCCTTTTTGGTAATTAGTAAAGAACATGTAGTTTGTGAGCAACTTCAGTGATCACTTACCACTGAAAAGGGTTTTGCTTTATACCTATTAGTCAGTGACTAATAGAATTAAAAGTACCTTACATGGGGGGGCAAGGATAGTTCAGTGGTAGAATTCTTGCCTGCCATGCATGAGACCAGGCTTCATTTCCTGGCCCATGCACTTCCCAAAAACAAAACAAACAAGTAAGAAAACTAACAAAAAGTCAACAAATGGTCCTGCAATAACTGGATACTCACAGGGAAAAATAATGAAATGCGACCTCCACCATACCACATACAAAAAAAAAAAAAAACCTTACATGGAAACAATAGATGTTTGCAGGAGACTAAAAGGATGAAAAAATGCAAACCATACAAATCCTCACTAAAAGCAAATTGGCTCAAGAATACTAATATAATAAAATTAGAATGTAAGGCTAAGTACATAAAGCAAACAAATAACAACATTACAAAACAATTACAAGTTCACAATCAATATATGGGAGATTTTGATATAGCTCTATCACTAACTTGCAGCTCAAGGAGACAATAGCTTATAATAACAAAGAAGTTTGAAAAGCAAAGCTTATAAGTGTGATCTAATAGGTAATTTACATACAGAGGATCTTGTAATCAAATAATAGAGAATGTGTATTCCACACAAGTCACATGAAACAGTCACAATATATCATGTACTAGGTCAGAAAGTCAAAAGTTGCAGAGTGTTGATGCAATGCAAACCAAATTTTGGGAGCAAAATGCAATTAAACTAGAATCACAGGTGGCCGCTAATAACATTGAACTGGAAGTAAACTAGACTAATCACACAAATAAACCCATTTTCGTGGACAGCTTTTAAGACTGGCCAAGTGATCCTGAGCCTCTGGGATTCAGACTTTGTGTGCTCTGTCCCACGTGTTGCACGTTGCTCTGTGTGAGCAACAAAGTAAGACAGAGGTGATGGTGGGTAAGGGTCTGGGAGCCTTCCAACTTCTTTCTTCAAGGGCTCTGAGATTGCTGGCTCTGGGGGACCAATAGGGACCCACAGGGTGAGGAACTGAGTCGTCCTGGCAAGATGAGGAATGAGTTTCTCTTGGCCATCTTGGAACATCTTGGAAGTGGATCCACCAACTTCAGTCCACTTGGGAAGACAGCAGTGCTGCCCAACATCCTGGCCACAACCTGATTCGCTCCTGAGCCAGAACTACCCACGTGAGCCTCTCCTGAATTCCTGAGCACAGAAGTGGTCTGCAGAAAGGAAACACATGTGGTTCTAACCCACTCACTTTTAGAGTAATTTGTTACATTACGATATGTAATTAATATACTCATGTGCTTGGGTAATTACAATTTAATTCCTAAATAATTCCTGGGTTACAAAAGAAGTCATAATGGTCATGACAAGATTTTCATAATTCTACCTTATATTAAGCTTGTAGGACACAGCTAAAATAACATTTTGAAGCACATTTAGGGTTTTGTTTTGTTTTTTATTGGCATGGGCAGGCACCGGGAATCGAACCTGGGTCTCCAACATGGCAGGCAGTGAGAATTCTGCCTGCTGAGCCACCATGCCCTGCCCACATTTAGTTTTTAATAAACTTATTAAGAAATGACAGCATTTAAAAACATGTAAAGCATTCAAATTAAGAAACAGATGAGAAACAGGAAAGTAAAGCAAAATAGAGAAAAGTAAAATAAAGAGTTAAAATTAATGAATAAAAAAGCAGTAAAATCATAAAAAAGAACACGAATTTTCAAAACTACCCCAGTATAGACAAATGTCTCCAAATATCATAATGAAAGGAGAGAAAATATGCTAATAATATCATGAGGAACAGAAGAGAAACAAAAATAAATATAATAGAGTCTTTTTTTTGTAGGCTGTATGGTGGGGTCACATTTTATTCTTTTTCCATGTGAGTATCCCATTATTGCAGCACCATTTGTTGAATATTTTGTTTGTTTTTCTGTTTTCTGTTGGTTTCTTTGTTTGTTTGGAAAGTGGGTGGGCCGGGAATTGAACCTGGGTCTCCTGCATGGCAGGCAAGAATTCAACCACTGAACTACCCTTGCACCCCATAGTAGTTTTGAAAATCATAAGAGAATGCTTGAAAAAATGATAGCATGCATTTTGTAAGATCAGTTCATTTTAGAATGGACTCATAGAAAAACTAGAAGAATTCTTGTTTTGGCCAGAATAGAGTATTCCATTCCTCCCAGGTCATCACTCTTACAACTACAAATCCCTGCATAGCATAGCCAGCAAGTTAGGGAGACACTGGAAGGTGGAGAGAAGTCAGATTGCCTAGGAGCCAGGGGCATTGAGCAATAACATGGTGAGTCCCTAGATTTCCTTATGCCTTCTATATATCCTTGAAATAACTGTCCAGAAGCCTCAAACTTGAACTACCTATAAGCACAGCAAAAATTCTCTGAGCAAGGGCTGTTCCCCTAGTTGAAAGTCCATAGAAAGGATAGTCTAACAGAACAGAAAACTTTTGGGCAACACCTATGCTTCTTTAGTTAAGCACTAACCTACCTTTTTTAGGATCTGTTTGATTCAACTGGGAATTCAGTGATGCCTTTCTATTTTTTTCTAGTAGTAATCTTTGTATAATTCTGTCATAAATTTCACATACTATTATTAGTGTTTGGATCTCCAATTTGTAAGACATAGGGCATCCCAGAGCTTAGCACAGGGTATGATATATAGAAGGAACTCAGCAAATAGAAGATGAATGAGTCAACACAAGCAAGACAAGTAAGAAGCTATTTAATTTGAAACGTCATTACATTTATATTTCTGTGAAATCTAGTAGACCCAATCTTTTTGTTTTTCAAAAGCCCACCATGGAAGCTCTTAATTATTTGGTGTTTAAGATATTTCCTTTTTAACTATTCACCTCTGCAAACAGTGTACATTTGCAATTTTCATTAAAAGTAGCCCGTCCCAAATGTTATCCCTCTAAGTTGTCTATAAATCTAGGTGAATTACAATAAAAGTTCCAACAACTCTCCTGCCTGAGAACTCAACCAGCTCATTTTATAAAATTCATGACAAAATACACATACTAAAGGCCAAACATAGCCATGACACTTTTGAAGAAGAAAGAGGGAGGATATATTTCACTGGGTTTTAAAGCTTCTGTCATTAAGACACTGTGGTATTTGTGGAACAATAGGTAATCATACAAATGAAAGATAACACACAGCTCAAAAGCCATAGCTGCACTTATATTTATATCTTTTTATGGGAGAATTTATATTTCAGATGAATAGGAAAGGGGAATAAATTCAGTTAATAGTCCTGGGATCATTAATTATACAAATACAAAATATAAAATAAGATTTTTACTTCTTGTCATTTACAAAAATCTGTTCCAATTAATTTATGACTTAGGACCTAAAGGCATGGCAGTTGGGCTTATACTTTACAGGCAAAATATTGGAAGAAGCAACTAATATTTAGATTATGGTAGGTGGCATAAGGAACTTTAAAGAAGGGAACACTAAAATTTAACATAAATATTTTTAAAGTAAACATATTTGGGGCATAGACTGTATTACAAACCTTAGGGGAAACACACACACACACATACACATCAAGGAGAACAAACGCTTATCACTAATAAGCCAACAAAGAAACAACATGGGATCAGGAATATCATACAGCGTAGATTTCAGAATGTAGATTTCAGAGAAAAGAATGTTACTGGCGATAAAATGGACCCTTTCTTAATAATAAAGTAATCAATTCATCAATATATCATAAAAGCCCTAAACATTTAACCACTTAATAATGGAGCTTGAAAATACATGACACAAAAACAAATAGAACAAATGAAGAAACAGATTAACCCTCAATTATCATCAGCGACACTATTCTCTCAAATTGATAAAATCTAGATAGAATATCAATAAGGATCTAAAAGATTTGAACAACACTATCAACGAAACATGGCATTTTTAACACTCACACCACAACAGCATAATACACATTCTCCTCAAGTGAATACCAAACATCTACCAAGATACACCACATTCTGGTCCATAAGGAAATTCTCCATGAAGTCGATTCGTAAAAGGTATATTCTCTGATCATAGTGGAATTAAATCAATAATAGAAAGCTACAAAGTAATTGATATTTAGAAATGAAGTAATACACTTCTAAATAACCTTTGATCAAAGAAGAAATCAAAATGGAAATTAGAAAGTATTTAAAATGACAGGAAATAAAAACAGGATATATTATAATCTGTGGTATTCAGTTGAAGTGAGGCAAAAAGGAAAATTTATATTATATATTACCATATTAGAACATCAAATATCACCTATATTAGAGTAGAAGGATTTAAAAGTGTTCTAGTTTACTAGCTGTCAGAATGCGATATACCAGAAATGAAATGGCTTTCAAAAAGAGGAGTTTGATAAGCTGTTGTTTACAGTTCTAAAGCCGAGAAAATGTCCCAATTAGAATAAGTCAATAGAAATGTCCAATCAAAGGCATCCAGGAAAATATACCTTGGTTTAAAAATGCCGATGAAGTTCAGGGTTTCTCTCTCTCGAGTGAGAAGGCACATGGCAAAACACAGTCACAGTTTCTCTCTCGGATGGAAGGGCACATGGCGAACACGGTGTCATCTGCTAGCTTTCTTTCCCTGCTTCCTGTTTCATGAAGCTACCTGGGAGACATTTTCCTTCTTCATCTCCAAAGCATTGGCTGATGGACTCGCTGCTTCTCATGGCTATGTCATTCTTCTCTGCTCTCTCTGAATCTCTCATTCTCCAAAATGTTTCATCTTTTATAGGACTTCAGAGACAAATCAAGACCCACCCAAATGGGTGGAGACATGTTATCACCTAATCCAGTATAACAACCACTCTTGATTAAATCACATCTCCAGGAAGATTACTGTTTCAAACATACAGTATTGAATAGGGAATATTCTCCCTTCATGAAATGGGATTTAGATTAAAATATGGTTTTTCTAGGGAACATACATCCTTTCAAACCAGCACACAAAGCAATGACCAAAGAGGAGGGAAAAAAGAATGCACAGAGAATAAATCAGTGAAATCGAAAACACTAGAGAACAATGAAGAACTGAAAGTTTTTTAAAAATCACTATAACTGATAAACCTGTAAACAGACTAATCAGGGAAGACTTAAAAGAGAGAAAACACAAATTACCAACATCAAGAATTAGAGAAAGATTAGGACAGATATCACAGACAGTAAAGCATGATAAGAGAATATCCTGAAGAACATTTTGTTAATAAATTCAATGACTTAGAGGTGCCTTGAAAGAGACAAACTCTCAAATTCCATCAAGTAGAAATAGATAATCCAAACAGCAATATATCTATTAAATAAATTGAACTTCTAATTAAAAGTCTTCCAAAATAGAAAGCATCATGTCCAGATGGCTTCACTGGTAAATTCTATCAGATATTTAGGACAAAATCATGCCAAATCTACCAAACTTTTCCACAAAATTGCAAGGGAGGGAGCAATTCTCCACTCATCCTCTGAAGTCAGCATTACCCTAGAAAATAACATTTCAAGACCAAAATCCCTTATGACTTTACAACTTCATACAATTTTAGTAAACAGAATATAAAATACATACATATTAACTATATCATGAACAAGTGGGATACAAAAATTGGATTAACAATAAAAAATCAATATAATTTACCATGCTAACAGATTAAAAAGTGAAAACAAATTATGCATGATTACCTCAGTGGATAGAGAGAAAGCATTATTGAGATACAACATTCATCGAAGATAAACATTTTCTGCAAACTAAGATATCCTGTAGTGAACTTCAACTCATAAAGGTTTCAGTGCAGTTCAGAATAATAACTTTTAAATTTTGAGAACTCTATGAATTATAGTTAAAATTAATAATATGCATTCTTGAGTGGCTTCATGCTGGCACTATGCTAAGCTCTTTGCATGGGCTGTCATGTTTTATACACTCACAACACTTTGTTGCAGGTACTGTCACCCTAGTTCAAGTGAATTAACTGAGGCAGATAGAGCTTATGTGATCTTCCAGAGATTACATGACTACTAAGTGGCAAACCCCAAAATTAAACCCAGACTAATTGCCTACACAAATACTCCAGATACTAAGCTCTGAATCTAACCACTGCACTGTGCTGTTTCTTAAAGAGAGCAGCTGCTTCTTATTCATTTTGGTAAGACTGACTCCTTTTTACTTTGTGGACATTTTTGAGAATACCCAAATAGCAATGAGAGGAAAATAGTGAATCCCCATGTACTCATCATCCATATTTTTAAAAAAATATTTTATTCAATCTAGGTTCATCTTTCTTGGCCCTGTGTCTTTTAAAATTATTGATGGGAAACTTTGTAAGGAAAATCCCAAAAATATGTTATTTAGCATTATTTATTTATTTACCTTTAACAAATAAGGAGTTAAAGAAAATAAAACACAAATCCATCCTCACATATAATTATCAATAATTCCTTAATATTTAATATCCAGTCCATATTCAAATGTCTTCGATTATCTCCCTAAAGTATTGAAGGTAGGTTTGAGTGAATCTTGATCTGACCAGGATCTGCACATTCCAATTTGATGATAAATCTCCCAAGTGTAATTTAGAGTATAACAGTTTTCTGTCCTCCTCAGCTTTTTTTTCCCATTCAGTTTACTTGCCAAAGACCTTGAATTGTTCTTCAGAATTTCCACCATCTGGATTTGGCCAATTGCTTTCTTGCGGTGTGATTTCCCTTATTTGTATGCCTTTTATGTTACCCATCAGCTAGTATTTATATATTGTGATCAAGATTCCAAGTTTGTTTGTTTTTCTTTAACGATGCAGGGCATGGCAATTAGTGGCACTCTATATTTTATGCTGCATCATGTCACGGGAACATAAGAACAAGTGTCCATATTTAGTGATGGTCAGATTGATCCATGGATCAGCCTCATCCATCCCTTATCAAGTTTCCAAACAAGTTTTTATCTAATGACTTTGATATGTATTGATAATCATGGCCAAGACTTTTATGCATTAGGAATAGCAAATAATGAGTTTCTAAGTCTATCATTTTGTATTTATTAGGTGAAATTTGATTTTTAGAAATCCCTTTATCAGCTCTTTGCTTATCCTGTAGCAAATTTTCTACAAGAAAGGCATAATAATTGGTCAATCAAACATTTAAGTTATTTGCCATTTTCCCCAAAAATGATAGGTGAAAAGTATTTTGGTGGGATTTCTTTTTTTGCTTTTATTTCTGGATACCATTTTGAACTCATGACCTCTTATGTATTTGTTCTTTCAATTCATTGCAGCCACTGTTCTTTTTAATATTCAAATTTATCTTTGGTCAGTGAAAGCCCTTTCAGGTAAGCTGATAAAGTTTTTATTTCCATGGTCCCAATATTTAATTACTTCCCTAGCTTTAAATACATTCAGAAGTCCTGGGCTTATTCATACATGTGCTGCACCAAGCCTGTAATCACCCATTTCTCCAGGAAAGCCTGGATGTGGGGGATTTTCAGTATTATTTTTTTTCCCTAGGAAATATGTTCTTAAGCCTGAATCTTAACACATATAATTAAAACTAAGTTCATTAAATAAAATCGTTTAAAATACAGAACGAATTTGCACACACACAAATTATACAAACCATCTTTCTCTTACTTCTGTTTTCTCACCTCAGAATTACCAGGCAGTTGAACCCATGGTGTTCTGCAGGTAAATTTTACAAACGTATCACATGGACATCATGGTCCAACTGCATGTAATTATCACCAACTGTAGGCCCATAATCTTCTTGATAAACGACCAGTATAATACTTAAAAAAATGTTTTAGTTATACTGGTGTCACTGATGAA
The DNA here is from genome assembly GCF_023851605.1 of Tamandua tetradactyla. Taxonomy (NCBI): domain Eukaryota; kingdom Metazoa; phylum Chordata; class Mammalia; order Pilosa; family Myrmecophagidae; genus Tamandua; species Tamandua tetradactyla. The sequence continues at coordinate 68,260,448 of NC_135343.1, forward strand.
TCTTTATACTATTATTTCCCCAGCACACAGAAACCTGCCTATTTTTACCAACTCCTCATAATTTGAAAACGAACTTTTACTAGAGTTTTTTTTTTTTTAATATGTACATATTCTGTGTGATTTACTAAAAATCCAACTTCCCATGCATTCTCTGGAACGGTTCTTCCTTCTACCAGAAGAAAAATTTAGTCAATGACAATTCAAATGCATATTACCCTACTTTGTTCATGGGGCCTTACACAACTGATTGGCTATTTTCCTGTTCAAAATTAAGGATTATTGAAGCTTGTGAAGCAAGGCCTTTGTTCTTCATAATTCATTTCCTGTTACTTGCTTATGCAATGAAGCATTACAATTTGCAGTCTATTACTTCACAGGACTTATAACTTCATTGTTGTGTGAAGAAAAGAACAAAGATGAGTCAGGAATATGAAAAATATTTCATAGGTAATGAGAAAGTAAATCAACTTACATTTCTTGTAAATTGATAAGTGGGAAGTTGTTTTTACTAATGAGTCCTATAATTCTGACAGTGCAGTGTTTATTTACGTGGTTCTTTCCCAAGAAATATGATTGCATAGGGTAATCATTATACAATGAGTTTGGGTTCCAGGTAAATGAAAACAATGCTGAATTACCTCCATAGGAATTAATATAAAATATCTAGATATACTCTCAAATTGCCACGTCATCATAATTTTATCCACTAGTGCTTTTGACAAACAAACCCATTAAATAGTATTAGAAATGTACCATATAGATTCATTTTAAAAAGAATAAATCATTCTTACCTTAAAAATATTCACCCTGGATTTGATTAAAGAATGACTGAGACAGGATGAGCTAACAAAGCCAGGGACATTGAAAAGCGTTTGCAAGCAAAATGAGTTAGTGGGGGGAGGTAAAGATCCCCCCCAACTCTCTCTTAGTATTTGCCATATCAAGGAGCTGTGGGGTTTTGAAAGCCTGCATATGATTTTTTCCCCTTTCGTCCTAACTTGGGCTACTAATGTAGGAAAAGAGCATCAAAGACTTCAGATCACTAATTTGAGCATCCAGCAAGATACAAAAATGAAAATTCTGTATGGCTTCCCAATGAGGTTCTGAAATACAGGAAATTGACCTTCATACACAAGGGATGGAAGTGACATCCAGTATTAAAGTATTAATATAATTAAGATTGAAATAGCAGGCACCAAAGGAATTTAGCAGAGATTAAATCTGTAAATAATGTGAATAACTTTATGCCAAAAAAATTGAAAACTTGGATAAAATGGAAACATCCCTAGAATATATAAAGAAAAGCAAAGGATTCAAAAAGAAATGGGAAAACATGCATAGTCCTATAATCATTAACATGCATCAGAAAATGAATATCTTCCCACAAGAAAATCCCAAACTCAGATCTCTTTATAGGCAAATTCTACCAGTCATGCAAGGAAGAGTTTGTTCCCATAGCTGGTGAATATGACCAACTAGTTTTTTATAAATCGAATACGATCCTGATAGTAGCAACCAGGAAAGGGCGAGCACCCACTGCTTGGGAAGGAGCTGGCGGGCGCGCAGGGACCACATGGCCGGGTCCCAGGTCTGCCCAGCCCCCTGCCCTGCCCGGATGGACTGCGACCCTGGGGTGGCCTCTTCAGCGGGCAGAGGCAGGTGTTCGCCCGATTTCCTCATCAGCACCTTCAAGCCAGAGGAGAGCGCAGTGAGCTCGGAACCGGAGGATGAGCACCCCATTTCCTGGAAAGAGGTGAAGCGTGACAGTAGCAGGTGCCCTCCATTCTCGGGAGGCACCTCGTCACGCATGAACTAGGGTCCTTTGTGGTGGGAAGGCTGTGCTGGTGCACGGCTACTGTGATGGCCAGGTCCCTAGCACACGGAAAATCAGAGCACCTCTGCTGTGAGGGCCGTTCATCCCAGGGCTTACTGCGTGCCCTTGGATGCTGCTTCCCCGCTGCCTGCGACGCAGAAAGTAACTTCTCCTGGAATGCTTCCTCACTCTCAAGCCGCACAGTTCCAGAACCTCTTCACAGCATGGAAGATCACTTTGAATTGTGCTTGGCTAAACGCAGAACCTTATCCCAGATCGTGCGGCACAAATAGGGTGGCACAGCAAAGCACTCCTGCTGCCAGGGCCCTCCCGAGTTCCTCCCTGCGTGCTGCCTGCAGGGGACTCAAGCATGGAAGGAAGGAGGCTCTGCAGCGAGGTGCAGTCTGAAGCCAGACTCGTTTTCAGGTTAGTGCAGGTCAGAGGACCAAGTCATCCTGAGGAAACCATTTCTCGCCTTATACTCTTTGGGTTCATTCGCCACCTGGTCTTGACCAGGTTGGAGCCACGGCAGCCCTGTAAAGCAGCTGGAAATTCAGGCCCTTCACACTCGAAAAAGATGACCTTTCGGAAAGGTGCTGACATTCTTGGATGGCTCTACTAGGGTTTCTGCAAAGAGAGCAGAGGCTTGTGTTGCCTGGATGCAAGGAGGCAGGGGCCAAGTTTTCATTTGACATTTTGGATTTGGGACCTTTTACTGTTAAATTATTTGTGGAATTTCTTTGGAGTAGTGAAAAAAATGATAAAATTTCACCTAAGAAGATGCCTTGCCTTTCTGGTTGAAAATATTCAAGGACATTAAAAAACAAAAAAACAAATACCAAAACCTCACAACATAGTAAAGAAAGAAAAATATTAGGACAGTATTATTCATTAACTTAGATGTGAGCAACCTAACTAAATGTTATCTAAATAAATCTGCGAAGTATAATCATTTATAAAATTCACCACAGTTATCTATTTACAAATTCACCACATTCATAGGGAAAAATAGGGAAAAAAACATAGGATCCTCTCCAAGAGCCTGAAGAATAATTCAGCAGAATTCTAAAAGCATGATAAAAACCATTAGCAAACTTGAAATGGAAGGAAGTTTCCTTAACATTTGAAAAAGGATCTACCAAATTTACAGTCTGCATCATGCTTAGAAATTAATTTAAACTGGAAGCAGTTACCTCATAGAAACAGATAGAGCAACTAGGGTAGCAAACTTTTTAAAAAGCAAAAAACATCATGGAAGTAGGATACAAAGTATCCCTGTGAACTCTGGATTGTTTGATTTGGCTCATGCAGCCAAATCAGTCAGTCCCCAGAGACCCAGCGGAAGAGCAGATGAGCTTTTTACCCCAACTAGGGATCCCTAGTGGGAGAGGAGCTCAGCTGGCAGATCTGAAGACCACGGTGGAAATTAGGCTGGGCCTCTGCACTTGGCAATTAGCGTGTGAGTATAAGGGATGAGTATAAGGGTTGGTGGCAACTGCAAAGGCAGCTGCCCCACCCTCCGTGTCCTTCCAAACCGCCAAGTGAAAGGATAGTGCCCTGCACTGATGGGAGTCTGATGGAATAGGAAACTGAATATTCAGGACAGGGACTCTGGGAGTAAAGGACAGAGTAGTTCCTGAAAGTAGTGGGGAGAACAGAAAGTACCAGAGAGGTGGCTATATGTAGAGGTCATTTTTAATTCTAAATCCCAACAGCACAAAAGGAGCCCTAAAACCTGGAAGCTAAAATAGTTGTCCATACCTTCCTTATACACACAAAGATCCTAAATCTACAGGAAAATCAATGTCACTTAAATACGAACACAAAGAAAGGATTAGAAGTGCACCTCAGTGCAAAGGTATGAATTTTTTAAAGAATAGAGACAATCTGAATAAAGTACATATTGGAAAATGAGGGTATGTCAAAAAAATGTCTTACAACACAGTAAAACTGGAACATAATGTTACAAAAAGAACTACAGGAAAATCAGAAGATGAAAGACACACACATATATATGTATGATATATTTCCAAAAGAATTATGAGAAGAAGAGTCAGTGAATAACTTCATCCCCTGATTGTATGATTTTCAAGTGAGTCTGAGAAATGCAATTGGTCAAGGCCTTCTCTTCCAAAGTGTGTAATATTCCTCTATTGGGCATTTCATTTATGAAATAAAGACTATTTCCTCATTCTCTTTTCTTCACCATTACTCTGCCTGCGTGGAAAAAAAAGTACGATGGGATTTGTAGGGAGAGAAATGCTTTCTAAAAGTCTCATTCATTCTTCAGCTTTTAAGATTTTTCTCTAAATTTTAGAACCTTTTTCATCTCTCTCAGTCTAGCTTCCCTTCTTTTTTTTTTTCTCAGCAATGTTCTTTGTTTATACCCATCTTGGATTTTCAGTAACACCAATAAATCATTAAACAAATGACTTAAAGCATGTACTTTGTACTGTTCTGTTTAAAATAAGAATGCCCATTTTCTTCCAAGCTGATGAATAAGCCACATTTTATGTATTTCAGCAATCCTGTGAATTTTTTATAAGGTATATGTTCTGGTTTGCTAGCTGCCGGAATGCAACACACCAGAGACGGATTGGCTTTTAATAAAAGGGGATTTATTTTGTTGGTTCTTCAGAGGAAAGGCAGCTAACTTTCCACTGAGGTTCTTTCTTACGTGGAAGGCACAGGATGGTCTCTGCTGGTCTTCTCTCCAGGCCCCTGGGTTCCAACAACTTTCCCCGGGGTGATTTCTTTCTGCATCTCCAAAGGCTTGGGCTGAGCTGCAAGTGCTAAGATGAGGAATGCTGAGCTGCTTAGGCTGTGCTACATTGCGTTCTCTCATTTAAGCACCAGCCAATTAAGTCAAATGTCACTCATTGCAGCAGACACACCTCCTAGCCGACTGCAGATGTAATTAGCAACAGATGAGGTTCACGTACCATTGGCTTATGTCTGCAGCAACAAGACTAGGTATGCTCACCTGGCCAAGTTGACAACTGAATCTAACTAACACAGTATATATCCCACTGGCTTATTCAGGTACTGAATTTTACATAACAGCAACAGGGAGCTCAAAGCAAAGGTGCTTGGCATATTTTATGAAGTGCAGGCCAAATCTTTAGTCCATTTTGTTAAGCAGTTATGGTGGCGCAGGGCCCGGGTCTCTCCAAAATGGCCCCTAATGAACCTACTTTAGCCAAGGACAAAGGTAGACAACATCCCTGGAGTGGAAAGAAAATAATCACGGATGTAAAAGTGACATTGATTGTATCTGAGTCTTTAGCACTAACTTTAGTAAAACATCAGATTTACTGATGTTTAGGCCTCTTTATTAATGATAATATTAGAGGCAGACGTTCTCATACTACCTGGAAGGTCTTTGTTCTAAAATCATATATTACTCCTTGGACGCCCCCCAGTCCTTGTAGAGCTCTACCCCTCCAGACCAGCTGCCACAGGAGAGCCTCTCCTGTGTGTAAGTCACAAAAAACCTATGTCTGCTCCTGTGCCTGGCGTATTTTTTTAGTCTCGTGGCAGAACCAGCCTATGCTTTGCTGGACCTGAGTAACAGTCATTTGTCTTTTTATTATTACTTTGCAAAATTTTCCCCTTTTTTATTTTGGATATGAGCCCTTTTTTAGATATGAAATGCAAATATTTGCACTCACTTTATAACTAGAATTTTCTATTAGTTCATGAGTATCTTTGGATGAAGACAAGTTTTAGTCTTGATAAATTCCAATTTGTCAATTCTTTTCTTTTTTTTTTTTAAGAGACCAAGTTTCATAAAATTTTTTACTTGAAAAGAAGTTTTACAAAATACCATTCTTCCACAATCAAAGGAACTTTCCCCTAGGGTACATGTAAGTTTTCTGCCTTTAAGATATACCATGACATTGAAAGGGGAGAGGTTTTTAAATAGCCACCTAACTGCAAAACCTACAAGGTAAGTTGGATTTTCTTGTTAAAGTGCCTTTAAAATACTAAAGCAAGTAATGAAATATAATTGTTGAATCTATTTGAAATTTTAAAAGTTTCTTTAAAATGATCCATATGGTATACACAATATCACAGCTGGTACAAAACTGCCTGTATTGAAACACAAAAACAATGCATAAGAACTATATTCTTTGAAAAATAATTCAAAATGCTGCCACTGCATCATAAGGCAAACTTAGACAAGGTTGTCAGTAGTATTCAGGGAATTAACAAAATAAGCTGGAAATTAAGTGTCCAAACATTTCATTTTAATACCACTCTAAGGGTAACAGAATTTGCTGTCAAATTAACCCAGGATCTCTTATTTCAAACTACATGTAACATATTTTGCTGTATACTCTAAACAAATGCGAAACTAGTTTCAGGATGTAAACTCCCATTTCCCAAGCAGAACCTAGTTTTTCTGTTGCAATCTGGCAGCTTTGAACTTTGAAACCCTCTTGGTAGTTTCTTCTGATACATCTGATAAAAATTCTTTTCGTTCTGGAATAGTGTGTAGCACAGGATGAGCAATGGCTGGATGAGGTGTTAAGGAGGGTAATAAAAATTCTTTTTCTATTACAGGTCCAGAAAAAGCCTCAGGTGTTCCTGATAAGGGCAAAAGTTTGTTTTGATGATTTTCTTGTTGTTGTTCTTCCAAAATGCCCTCACTGGTATCACTGCAAGTTGCTTCTTCACAGCTAATACTCCTCAGAACTCCCGGTCTATCATCAACTTCAGCAGCACTGCTTTCACTGGTGTCACTACAAATACTGTTCTCTCTGCTTCGAGACTTCAGGATTGATTTATGAGGGACATACTCCCTGTGGTAGTTAGATTCAGTTGTCAACTTGGCCAGGTGAAAGCACCTAGTTCTGTTGCTGTGGACATGAGCCAATGGTAGGTGAATCTCATCTGTTGCTAATTACATCCGCAGTCGGCTAGGAGGCGTGTCTGCTGCAATGAGTGACGTTTAACTTAATTGGCTTGTGCTTAAATGAGAGAACGCAACTGTAGCATAGTCTAGCAGCTTGGCATTCCTCATCTCAGCACTTGCAGCTCAGCCCGGGCCCTTGGAGGTGGAGAAAGAAATCACCCTGGGGAAAGTTGTTGGAACCCAGGGGCCTGGAGAGAAGACCAGCAGAGACCATCCTGTGCCTTCCAGGTAAGAAAAGAGCCTCAGTGGAAAATTAGCTGCCTTTCCTCTGAAGAACCAACAAAATAAATCCCCTTTTATTAAAAGCCAATCCGTCTCTGGTGTGTTGCATTCCGGCAGCTAGCAAACTAGAACACTCCCCATTCACAACAGCAACAAAGACTCTGTAAATGTCAGCAGGAGTCCTAATGGTAGGCAGCTCCTGGGCAGATTGACCACTGCCAGGGCTGTTCTTTCGTTTACGTTTGGCTTCTTCTTTCTTTTCACTGAATTTCAAAGTGGTATTTTTTCCAGTATTTATTTGGACCCTCTTAGGTTCAACAGTATGAGAAAAATATATTGTTGGTACAGCATGATCTCCAACCCCTAAAGCATCATGGTCATCATTTTCATTATCACCATCGTCATCTTCGTCATCATCATCATCATCATCATCATCATCATCATCATCTTCATTATTACTAGGACAGGGATTTGAACCATTCATTGAACAATTCAACTGATTATTCACTTGACCACTGAATAATTCTGAATTTGCAAAATCCTCATGACAACTGCCTGGAGTATGACAGTCTGTTACTCGCTGAGTCCCATTCCCACGTGGATTTAGATCTCCTTTGTCCTCTTCAGAAGAAGTTGCATCTTCTCCATTTGCAGTCCCAGAATCAGGCTGACTATCAAGTTCACCCAGCAATTTTTCTTGTCGCTCTAGTTCTTCAAGTCGAGCCCACAGTTTCTCATCAGCAAGCAAATCATTAGATTTTACACCACTTGAATTAAAATCTGCTTCAAAAATATCTGAAGTTTTGGGTTTGGAGTGAGGTTTATGGGCAATTCAGTGTTTTACTTTAAATTGAAAGTCACTTTTAATTTCTTCTCTTATGTCAACAATATCACCTGCAGCATCACTCATTTTCTGCAAATCTTCTGTGAATTCAACTCTGGACTCAAAATTTTTCAACACTTTTTAAAAATCATCTATTGTTTTTCTTACATGTTCTTTTCTGCGTTCAACTAAGTCTACAGCCTGCTTTGCTGAGCACTTTGCAAACCAGTTGTCCCCAAGTAAAACAGTGACTTCATTAGTATGGACAAGTTTTCCTGGCATGAAGGCAAAGGGGCCAAATGGTACCATGATGTTATAAGACAACTTATCAGGCAATGTACTGAGTCTTTCTTGAAGGGCATTATAGTCATTACCTTCTTCCAACGCTGGATTTTCTCTCGGCAGTCAGTGACCACCTTCTCCCGCTCCTCGCGGAGCCGCGCCACCTCCGGGGCACACAGCGACGCCGAGGCGGAGGCGGAGGCCTGGGGCCCAGGGTCGAGCGGGGCCTCCATAGCGGGGGCGCTGGGGACGCGGCCGGGCGGGCGGGCTCAGCGGAGCGAACGAGTCCTAAACGAGTGTTTATGGAGGCGGCGTGGCCGGCGGCTGCCCAGCGCCCGCGTGCTCGCCCTCATCCACGGCGCGTCCCAGACTGAGGAGGCCGCGCCCGCGCTGCCTGCTGCGGGGGTGGCCGCTACTCGCGTCCCGGCTGCCCACCGCGGCATCTCACACGCGCCTGTCGCCCGCCGCGGCCGCCGACGCCCTGGGCTCGGAACTGCAGACCGAGAGCCAGCGAGAGTCGCCTTTCCGGGCGGGGGGAGCCTGGCGTTCCCTCTTTTCTTTTCTGATTGGTACATTTTCTGTGTTAAGAAACTTTTGTTTGCCCATCATCATGAATCTATATTCCTAGATTTCCTCCTGGAGCAAGGGTCATCAAACAGTTTGGGAAAGGGTCAGATGACATGTTTCAGGCTTTGTGGACCATATAGCATTTATTGCAACTACTTAATTTTGTCACTGTACTGTTAAAGAAGCCATAGACAGGGGATGTGAGGGTAGTTCATTGGTAGATTTCTTGTCTGCCATGTGGGAGACCGGGTTCAATTTCCCACTCATGTCCTTCCCCAAAAAGCAAAGAAATAAGCAAAAAAAACAAACAAACAAAAAACCCAACCAAACCAAAAAAAAAATTCAATAAATGGTATGGCAATAATGGGATACTCACATGGGAAAAAGAATGAAAAAGAAGTCATAGACAATAACTTAAATTAATGACAGTTTTGTATTCAAATGAAATGTTATTCATGTAAACAAGCAGCAAGATGAGTTTTTTTTCCAAGAACAAAATGTTCTAGGTAGCAAAAGACGGTGGCATAGAGGAATTTAATTTGTCCTCCAGAGTAGCTTATAAATAGCCAGGAACTGAGGGAACAACTGCTGGGGGGACAAAAATGATCAAACGCAGAGTGTACACGAGTCTGGAGCATGGCCAATGGCTGAGAGCCTACCCAGAAACTTTAAGTCCCTCGAGTCATGGAGGCTGGTGCCCCTCCCCTGTGGGCTCTGCAGGCTGGTTCCCCAAGGGGAAAGGAAACAGACTTTACTAGTATCAGAGAGTTAGTTAAAACAAGCTCTAATTGTGGAATTAATTAACAAATTCTGACTAGTGAAAACAAACCCCAAGCAAGATAAACCTGAAGTAATCCCTAAAAGAACCAGGAGTTTTCACCCCTGCAGAAAGGAGGTGGGGCTAATGGAAAAAATTAAAAACCAAAGGCTTTTTGAGTTGGACAGCACAAAGTACTAGAAAAGGACTGGACACCAAGAAAAAGGGTCACAAAGAACCTGGGAACACATAGAGCCACATACCAACTTAAGCTCTTCGTTAACAAACCCAAAGAGTAGGGGTAAAGGCTTTTTGTTGTTGTTGTTTTTACTTCTTAACAGCTCATTAGATAGAAATGCAAGCACCCTCAGGCTTCAGCACTGCCCCAGGCAAGGATGCAATTAAGGCAAGTCTGAGAGACAAAGTAACTAGTGAAGTGGACTATTGGCTAAAAGGTGTATCTTCCCCAGACAAGGAGTTTGGGGGCCAGCTCAGGTGACAGATCGCATTTAGAGAATTCAGGCCCCAGGGGCTAGAAAACAGAGGCATCAAAGTTGTCCCAGTACCTCACTTCTGTCTAAACCACACACCTGGCAGGGAGTGTCTGCTGAAATTAAAAGGCACTGCATCACTTTACCCTAGTGGGAAGCTGTGAGTAAAACTGTTTTAAAATGAACAGAGAGAAACAAGTATTAGAGAAAATGCAGAGAAAAAGATGTACCTATTCATTGTCAGGTGGAAAATGAGAGGTGCAGCCCCTTGGAAGACAGTGTGATGGTTCCACAGGAGGCTAAGGGTGAGACTGCCACATGATCTTGAAACCCTGTTGCTAGGTATATACCTGGAGGAATGGAAAGTGGAGACACAATTATATATTTGCACACTGGTGTTTACGGTGGCAGTGTTTGTGATTTGCAATGGATGGGGGTCACCTGTGGGTACAATGACTGAGGAATGTAAGGGGAAACTGTGGTGTTTATATGCAATGGACTACTGAATAGCTGCAAGAAGGAATGAAGGTATGAGGCATGCAACTAGGTGAATGAAACTTAAGGACAGTGTGTTGAATGAACTATCAGAAACAAAAAGACAAATATTAACAGGCCTCACTCATATGAACTAACTGTACTATACAAACTCATAGAATTGATGTCAAGAGCATGGATTATCAGGTTGGGGCTACTGTAAAGGGTCTTAGAGTGTCAACTCTTAAACAGTAGTCATATATACTCAGGAGATGTAATTGTTATTGCTAAATTAAGAGATACTGAGCTATTATTCCATGAAACTTTCGGTATTCATATAACACCTGAGACTCAAAATTAGAACACTGAAGCTGTGAAAGTCAACATTACTCCATTCAGCAATTGTTAAAATAGCTGGAAAACCTATCAGACTTCAACTAGAAACATGAATGAAGATTCTCTGGATAGGACTGAGGTAAATCAGAATAATAGGTAAAGGATGATATGGCCCATATTTTCAAACTTCAACTTCTGTGCAATACCAAGGGGAGAGATATTTATCTGGTGCAAAATTTATGGTTTTGGGTAGCACGTTCTTTAACTTAAATGGTCAGTTTATTTGAACACTATAATTATGTGGAATCTTCAGTAAGGCATGAGATCTTGTTAGTTTGTACAGGCTAGTGTGATGTCCCAGTATATCCCAGAGTAATCTGGGCAGAGAATAAAAATGTATCTGCAAAGTCCCCCCCTGGGGCCTGGGGAGAAAGGAGGAAATATTCCACTTCCCCATCTGGGGGATTCCTGATATTCTTACAAACATTGGAGACAACGTATTCAATAGGCTGAGCCCTTTATCTTGAAGCTTGCTTCTAAGAAGCTTATTCCTGCATAGGAGAAGCTGAGCCTATTAATAATGATACCTAAGAGTCACCCAAAGAGAACCTCTTTGTTGCTCAGATGTGGCCCCCTTTCTCAAAGTCATCTTGGCAGGTGAATTCACTACCTTCCCTCTTACATGAGACATGACTCCTATGGGTGTAAATATTTCTGGAAACATGGGAGAGAACTCTCAGGATGAGCCAGGACCTGGCATCATGGGATTGAGAAAGCATTCTTGACCAAAAGGGGGAGAGAGAAATGAGACAAAATTAAGTTTCTGTGGCTAAGAGATTTCAAACAGAGTCAAAAGGCTATCCTGGAGGCTATTCTTATCCATTCTATACATACCCATTTTTACTTTATGCTATATTGGAGTGGCTTGGGGGAAGTGCCTGAAAAAGTTGAACTGTGTTGCAATAGTCTTGATTCTTGAAGGTGACTGTATAACTATATAGCTTTTACAATGTGACCCTGTGATTGTGAAAAACCTTGTGTCTGACACCTCTGATGAAAAGGACAGTTAAAGTAAGAAAAGGAAGGATAGGGGGTGCAAGGGTAGTTCAATGGTAGAATTCTAGCCTGCCATGCAGGAGACCAGGGTTCAACTCCTAGTTCATGAACTTCCACAAAAACAAACAAACAAAATACTATAAACAAACAAAAATTCAACAAATGGTGTTGTAATAAAGGGATAATCACATGGAAAGATAATGAAATGTCACCCTATCATACAGCATACAAAAAAAAAAGAAGGATAAAAGTAAATAAATGTTAGGCGGGTGTTTTAGTTTGTAAAGGCTGACAGATTGCAATATACAAGAATTGAAGTGGTTTTTATAAAAGGAATTTAATAAGCTACAGGTTTACAGTTCTAACCCTATAAAAATATCCAAATTAAGGTATCCAGGGTCAGTTACCTTAATTCAAGGAAGGCCAATGGTTGGGAACACCTCTGTCAGCTAGGTAGTCACCTGACTGGCATCTACTGGTCCCTTGTTCTCGGCCTCTGTTTCTGTGACGGTTCCTCACTTTGCTTTTCATGATTGGCTTTCATCTCTTGGCTTCCCTAAGCTCTCTCCAGGTTTTGGGGTGCTTAACATTTATTTCATGGCAATGTCTCTTGGCTCCAAGCATCTCCAAACATCCATGTCTCTGTTCTCCAAGTGTTGGTATCTGTGTCAGCTGTGCTGTGAATTTTCTGTCGGCTCAGTCTTTTCTGAGGTCACTCCAAAATATTTCCCCCTTTAAAGACTCTAGTAAACTCATCAAGACCCACCTGGAATGGGTGGGGTCACATCTCCATCTAATCAAAATGTCACACCTACAAATGGGAGCATCACATCTCTGCAGAGACGATCTAATAAAAAAATTCCAATCTACAGTATTGAACCAGGATTAAAAGAAACAGCTGCTCCCACAAGAACGGATCAAGATTAAAGCATGGTTTTTCTGGGGTACATAATACTTTCAAACCAGCACAGAAGGGATAAAGTGTAAAAAAAAATGTGTAGATTGAAATACTGATGGTCAATGAGAGGGAGAGGTAAGGAGTATGGGATATATGCATTTTTTCTTTTTTAAATTTATTTTTCCAGATTGATGCAAATGTTCTAAAAATGATCATGGTGATGAATACACAACTATGTGATAATATTGTGAGCACTGATTATATACTATGGTTGAACTATATGTGTGTGACAATTTCTCAATGAAAATATGTTTTAAATAAGAGATATTCTAGACTTATTCTCCATACCTTTTCTTTAAATACAGCTACATATAGTGGAAAGATTTCAACAATCAAAACAACTTAATCTAAAAAGAACAGAGAGAAAATAGACTGAAAAAATTTAAGAACAGAGCCTCAAAGGCCTGTGGGACAAAAATATGAGATTTAACAATAGTTCTATCAGTCCAAGAATATGAGCAGAAAAAATTAAGGCTAAAATATATTTAATAAATAATGTCTGAATTTTTTTTTTAATTTAGCAAACTGCATAAACCTACAATTTTAAGAAGATGAGTGAACCCCAGACAGGGTAACACAAATTTTAATTACACTTCAAATAATTAAAGGCAACTAAATTCAGGTAACTCAATCTTAAAAGAAACCAGGAAGAAATAGTACATTACCTACCAGAGAACACTGCTTTTCACATCAGTGAATTTCTCATCTGAAACCACGGAGGCCGAAAGAAGTGACACAATATTTTCTAAGTTCTGAAAGAAAAGAACAGTCAAGCAAATTCTATTTCTAGCAAAACTATGAATGAAGGGGAAATAAGCATCCTCAGTTGAAGAAAATAAGAAAATTTGTCACTAGCAGAACTACTCTTAAAGAATGCCTAAAGGAAGCTCTCTAAAGACAAAGAAAATAAAAGGCAAAGTTTCAGAATTTCAGAAAGGAAGGAACAACAACAAAATATGTTTAAAATGTAGGGAAAGTAGACGATACTCTCTCAACTTTCTACCCAATATTAAGTTTCAGCAGCTGAGACTGGGTATCGATAGAAGGACATATATATATATAAATGAAATAAATAGCCTAAAAATACTCTCAAAAATATGCCCAACTGATTTTTGACAAAGGCACAAAAGCAATTTAATAGAAGAATTTTCAACAAACGGTACTGAAGCAATTGGACATCCGCAGGCAAAAAAATATATAAATAATATTGTGATACTGTACTATATTTTTACTCAGTATTGTCACTGAAGGAAACTGTTAAAGGGTATTCTTTTTAAAATTTTTCTAAAATTTATTTATCTATTTTTTAATTGAAATATAATTCACATGCCACAAATATCCATCATTTTAAATAATAAAATTTTTTGGGTTTTAGTACATTCACAAAATTGTGCAATTATTATCATTAATTTCAGCACATGTTTTATCTCCAAAAATGACATTATCACTCATTCCCCATTACCTTCTCTTCCCAAGACCCTGGCAACCCCTAATATATTTTCTTTCTCTATGAATGTGCCTATTCTGTACATTTCATATAAATGGAATAAAAAATATGAGTACTTTTATGCCTGGCTTCTTTCACTTAGCATAATGTTTATAAGAATCATCCATGTTGTAGCATATATCAGTACTTCATTCATTTTTATATCTGAATAATATTCAAATTATGGCATTTGGTTCAAATATGACATTTGGTTTATCCATTCATCATTAGATGGACATCTGAATTGTTTCCCTATTTGGCTATTGTGAATGATGGTGCTATGAACACCCATGTATAAAAGTTTTTTTGTATGAACTTGGTTCCCAGTTCATTTGAGTATTTACCTAAGAGTAGGACTGTTAGGTAGTTCTATGTTTAAATTTTGAGCAACTTAAAAGTTGTTTTCCAAAGGAAATGCACCATTTTAGAGTCCCACCAACGTTTGAGGTTTCCAGTTTCTCCACTTCCTTGCAAAAATCTGCCCTTGTCAGTGTTTTAAATTCTAGCCAATCTGGTGGGTGTGAATTTCGTCTTATTGTGATTGGATTTACATTTTCTTAGACTATTAATGTTGACCATTTTCTCAGGTACTTATAAATTATTTGCATATATTCTTTGGAGAAATGCACATTCAAATCTTTTGCTCATTTGAAAAATGTGGTAAATTGTATTTTCATTTTTTGGTTGTGTTTATATATTCTGGATAATATTCCCTTATCAAGTATATGATTAGCAAATACTTTCATTCAGTGAGGTGTATTTTTTTTTTTCATGGGCAGGCTCCAGGAAATGAACCTGGGTTTCAGACGTAGCAGGCGAGAATTCTGCCACTGAGATACCACTGTGCCACCCAAAGTATATTTTTTACTTTCCTGATAGTGTTTTTTGAAGTACAAAACTTATTAATTTTGACTAATCTTATCTATACATTTTTTTGTTACATGTGATTTTGTTACCATATTGAAGAAAAAGAATTGCCAAATCTAAGGTCACAAAGATTCATGCCTATATTTATTCTAAGATTTTTATATTTAGCTCTTACATTAGGTCTCTGACATACTTTGACTCTCTTTTTTGTATATAGTTTGATATAAGGATTTAGTTTTGCTGTTTGCAAGTGGATGCCCAGGTGTCTAGCACAATATTTTGAAAAGGCTATTCTTTCTTCATTGAATTGTCTTGACCCTTATTGAAAATTATTAGCCATAGATCTAAGCTTCTTTTTTTCTGGATTCTCAATTCTAATCCATTGATCTCTATTTCTACACTTACACCATTACCACATATTCTTGGTTATTGTAGCCTTGTAGCAATTTTTGGGTTTAGGATTTGAGAGTCCTCCAACTCTGATCTTCTTTTCAAAATTGTTTGGCTAATCTGGATCTCTTGCATTTCCATGAGATTTTTAGGGTTGGCTTGTCTATTTCTGTAAAACAAGACAGCTGGAGTCTGATTTGAATTGAGCTAAAATATGCAGATAAATTTGGGGGTATTGATATCTTTATATTTTTAAGATTTTCAATCCATGACCATGGGATGCTTTGCCATTTATTTAGTCATTCTTTAATTCTTTTAAACATATTTTGTATTTATAGTATAAAAATTGGATATATATTTTTTATTAAATTTATCCCTAAGTTCCTTGTTCTTTTCAATGCTCTTGTAAAGGGGAATATTTTCTTAATTTTAACTTTCTGTTTTTCATTGCTAGGAAATTGTATACATAAAAATTATTGTGGACATTGACTTTGTAGCCTTCACTTTTTAACTTCATTAGCTCTAATTTTCTTTTCTTGGGTATCTTAGGATTTTCTGTACACATGATCATGTTATATGCAAATAGAAACAGTTTTACATCTTCCTTTCCAATATGCATGCTTTTATTTCTTTTCCTTGCCTAATTTTCCTGGCTAGAAACTCCTGTACAATGCTGAATAAAAATGGTGAGAACAGATATCTTGCTCTTGCTCCTGATACGTTAGGGGAGAACTTTCAGTCTTCCACTCTTAAATATGAGGTCAGCAGTGTGTTTTAATAGATATCCTTTATCAGGTAAAGGGATTTCCCTTCTAGTTTGATGGGTGTTTTTATCATGAAAGAGTCAATTAGTTCTAACTATTGTTGCATATGAACCTACAAATACTTCAAAATAAAAGTGTTACATATATATATATATATATATTTAAAAATGCACAGAGCTCTTATTTGGAATGATGGAAATGTTTTGACAATGGGTGTGCCACCATGATGGTAGCACAACATTGTGAACATAATTCAGAGAATTGAAATGTACATCTGAATGTTGATGAAAGGGTAAATTTTAGGCTATGTACTTGAATAATGGTTTTTCATATATGAAACTGCACTGTAAAAACAGTAACTCCTATGTTAAATCATGCACTATAGTTATAATTATAAAAGTGGCCTTTCATCAATTTTAGCAAATGTACCCCACCAGTGCAAGGTGTTAATAATGATGGGGCATTTGAAAATCCTGTTTCTTATGCTTGATTGTTCTGTAAACGTACAACTTCTCTAATTGAAAAAAGGACAGGTGTTAGGGCAAATTGGACCATAGGTTGTAGTTTGCCAATTCTATTGTATAAGTCTATTTTTTAAAGCTTGTTACATATATGAACCATCTTAGATGAATTTTCATGCCTTCTGTGATAAAAGGGCATTTTTTAAATGTTACAATGCCTATGAGGTGATATGTACCGTATAAGAATATGAAATGGCAGAGTCACACTGAAGAAAATGCTTGGTACTTCAAACAATGTTAAACACATTCCTACCCCAATTTTTAGCAATTCCATTCCTAGGTACCTACCCAAGAGAACTGAGTAAATGTGTCCATTGAAAGGCTTGTTACAAGTATGTTCATACTTGCTGAAAACTGGACATAACCTATATTAGTTGAGGTTCTCTAGAGAAACAGAATCAACAGTGAACACTCACAAATATAAAATTTATAAAAGTGTCTCACATGACCGTGGGAACACAGAGTCCTCAGGGCAGGCTGTGAAGCCAAAGATTCCTATGGAGGGTCTGGACGAACTCCACAGGAGAGGCTTGCCAGCCGAAGGAGGAAGGGCCTGTCTCTTCTGAACCTCCTTAAAAGGCTTCCAGTGATCAGATTAAGCATTACTCATTGCAGAAGACACTCCCCTTTGGCTGATTATAAATGGAATCATCTGTGGATGCAGCTGACATGATCCTGATTTAATTCTATGAAATGTCCTCACTGCAACAGATAGGCCAGCACATGCCCAACCAGACAAACAGGTACCACCACTTAGCCAAATTGACACATGAACCTGACCATGACAGTTCACCCCTTGTCAACTTGGCAGCTATACATACCACTTTAAACCATACCTAATTTCTAAATAAAAAAACAATAAAACACACATTTTTTCTTTCACTTAACAATACTCAACTGTCCTGTATATAACTAAAAACACATTAAATCTCTCCAGAACGGGGTGCAAATCCTTGGGTAATATTCATTCTTAAACTTGATATCTTGAAATGTAAATAGTATAATATGAACAAAACAGCATTACAGTCCTCGTTTCTGTAACTGACCACATAGTCGAAGTTCATATTTATCATTACCTTCTTCCACTACCCATTCCATGTTCCCTTTACCCTCAGCAAGCACTTCAGCTGGCTGGTGGGGTGACCAAAACCTTCATTCTTGAAGTTTCAGAGCCATTGGTAGTCCTGCCTGGATTGGGTTGTTGCAGTTTTCCATTGATTTTAATCAGAAGACATGGTAGTACTAAGAGATACCCTAGGGGATCTCCTACATTCCAAGAAAACTCTTCTTCACCTCCCTTATGTAGTTGCAGTTCTACTTCCCCCTGATAGTCAGGGTCAATCACCCCAGACAATAATGTAATTTCCTTTTTGGCTTGTTGACCTGGTGGCATAAGTAGTTCAAAGTGACCAGGTGACAGTCTTAGATTCCAGTTCAATGGAATAATTGTTGTTTCTCCTGGTGGAAGCATTCCCTGTTTGGGAGCTAAAACCTGTTATTGAATTTATCTCCCATCCTCTGACACACAAATGCCTTACCAGTAAGTCTAGAATAGTTGCTACTTCTTGCTCACTAGGTCCAATCAACATGATATCATGAATATAATGGACCAGAGTGATATCATTTCGGAGGGAGAAACGATCAAGGTCCCTACGGACAAGATTATGACATAGGGCTGGAGAGTTGATATACCCGTGAGGTAGGACAGTGAAGGTATATTGCTGACCTTGCCAGCTGAAAGCAAACTGTTTCTGGTGGTCCTTAACAAATAGCTATTGAGAAAAATGCATTTGCCAGATTAATAGCTGCATACGAGGTACCAGGGGATGTATTGATTTGCTCAAGCAATGATACCACATCTGAAACAGCAGCTGCAATTGGAGTTACCACCTGGT
This sequence comes from Tamandua tetradactyla, assembly GCF_023851605.1. NCBI lineage: Eukaryota > Metazoa > Chordata > Mammalia > Pilosa > Myrmecophagidae > Tamandua > Tamandua tetradactyla. The sequence continues at coordinate 68,279,068 of NC_135343.1, forward strand.
TGAGCTTACAATAATCCACTGTCATCCTCCAAGACCCATCTGTTTCCTGCACAGGCCAAATAGGAGAGTTGAATGGGGATGTGGTGGGAATCACCACCCCTGTATCCTTCAAGTCCTTAAGCGTGGCAGTAATCTCTGCAATCCCTCCAGGAATTTGATATTGCTTCTGATGTATTATTTTGCTCAGGAGGGGCAGATCTAGTGGCTTCCACTTGGCCTGTTCCACCATAATAGCCGTCACTGTATGAGTTAGAGAACCAACATGGGGATTCTGCCAGTTGGTCAGTATGTCTATACCAATTACACTTTCTGGAACTGGGGAAATAACTACAGAATGGGTCCAGGGGCCCACTGAACCCACTGCGAGACAGACCTGAGCTAAGACTCCATTGATTATCTGGCCTCCATAAGCTCCCACTCTGACTGGTGGACCAGAGTGACATTTTGGGCCCCCTGGAATTCATGTCACTTCTGAACCAGTGTCTAGTAATCCCCAAAATATCTGATCATTTCCTTTTCCCCAATGCACAGTTACCCTGGTAAAAGGCTGTCAGTCTCCTTGGGGAAGGCTTGGAGGAAGATTAGCCGTATAAATTTGTGGCAGTGTAACAGGGTTTTCCCCCAAAGGGTGCTGGACTCCACGTCATTCAAGGGGCTCTGGGTCTGTAAACTGTTTCAAGTGTGGAAATTTTTTAAGGGGCTGTGACTCTGTGTTGTTGTAATTCAGATTAGACTTCTGTTCACTTGACCTAGAACTCTTTTGTTTACACAGCTCAAACAAGAATTTAGTAGATTGCCCTTCTATTGTATTTCTAGGTACCCCATGATTTGCTAGCCAATGCCACAAATCTCTGTGAGTCATAGAATTTTGATGCCTGCTTTGAGTTTGTTGTCTATTATAATAGCCATGTCTACCCTGTCTTTGGTGATGAAGTGCTGCCACCTGGCTTCTGCCAACTCGGGATCCTGTCATCCCCATTGTGTTTAAGGATTCCAGCTCAGTGACAGCAGTTCCTACAGTAATATCTGACCTACAGAGAAGTGCAACCACAGAGCTCTTCAGGGATGATGGTGCTAGTCTGACAAATTTCTTTCTCACTGTTCTGGTAAAAGGTGCACCCTCCAGACATTCCTGGGGTGTAAGAGAAGGCTTTGCCTGATAGATCCACTCTAGCATTCCAATATCTCTAAGCCTCTGGATCCCCTCATCTACATTATAACAGGGCATTTCTGGCATTTGAACATCAGGTAACTTCGGCCACCCTTTGATCCGTGTTTCAACCAACCATCCAAACAAAGTGTTAATACTTTTTCTAACCACTAGAGCTGTAACATTGAAGGCAGAATCTATGCTTAATGGGCCCATATCAATAAATTCAGCCTGATCCAACCTTATATTCCTCCCACCATTATCCCACTCTCTTAAATCCATTGCCACACATATTCCTCTGATTTCTGTCTATATAAATTGGAAAACTCACACAGTTCTTTTGCTGTATAATGTACCTCCTCATGTATGATACTTTGTACCTCATCTTTAGGGGTTGGGAATTTATTTTAGTTATAGGTCTGGAAGAAATGAGGGGTGGTGGGGGTAGGTCATGAAAAGAATTAGAAATATCTTCCAAGCCATTTGCTTCAGGTCCTTCATTTGCAGTTTCATCTGGTGAAACAGGATTAATCACTCTAGGGTTAATCCTTTCAGGAGGAGGTTAGGTGGCCAACTCCTCAAGGCAGGCTGGAGGTGGTGCAGTTATGTTCTCAGGGCAAATTATTATAGAGTTGTCTAGAGAAGACTCAGCATGACCTAGGGTTTCAGCCTCACCCCAGACATCATTATCAATTCATATGTTACCATCTCTTTTTTCAGGATCCCACTCCTTTCCAATCAATGCCCTCACTTTAATGGCAGACACTATGCAACATTGAGATTTCAGTTAACGTTGTACAGTTGCTATTCTAACAATAAGATTCTGAGTCTGATTTTCAGAGATCTCAAGTCTACAGCTACAGGAAATAAGATTTTCCTTCAGGATACTCATAGAAATGTCTACACCTACTTAAGCTTCTTGTTTAAAGCCTTAAGCCCATTCTTTTCACTCCTTAATGTAGCCAGTGTATCTACCAACAACCATCCAACATCTCTATACCTCTTATTTCCACCAAACTCCATAAAAGTGTCAAAAACATTATCCCCCAGAGCCTGGCTTCATACAAGCAAAACATTAAGAGAATTGAATGGTGATATTTTGATTATCTCTTTTTCCAACTCACTCCATGGATTTGGAGCATCATTCTGATTATGGAAATTGGAGTCCTTCATGCCTTTGAGTCCAGTCAGAGTAGAAAAGCATTCATAAAAACCCATTTTTAAGATTCTGTTTCTTAAGAACCACTCCTGGTACCAAGATGCATTAGTTGGGGTTCTCTAGAGAAACAGAATCAATAGTGAACACTCACAAATATACAATTTTTAAAAGTGTCTCACATGACTGTGAGAATGCAGAGTCCAAAATCCACAGGGCAGGCTGTGAAGCCGAAGATTCCCATGGAGGGTCTGGACAAACTCCACAGGAGGCTCCCCAGCCAAAGCAGGAAGAGTCTGTCTCTTCTGAATCTCCTTAAAAGGCTTCCAGTGATCAGATTAAACTCATTGCAGAGACACTCACCCTTGGCTGATTACAAATGGAATCAGCTGTGGATGCAGCTGACATGATCATGATTTAATTCTACAAAATGTCCTCATTGCAACAGACAGGCCACCACTTGTCCAACCAGACAAACAGGTACCACCACTTGGCCAAGTTGACACATGAACTTGACCATGACTCAACCTAAAAGGTGATTAACCAGAAAGTGGATGAACAAGTTGAATTTTGTTAGTATTTCCTACAATGAAATACTATGCAACAATAGAAACAGAGGTTTCCATATTAACATATAAATAACAAGGAAGAATATTAAAAGCATTATCTTCACTGAAAGAAGGGAGCCAGAAAAGGACTTGCAATATTTGCCTCCATTTATAAGAAATTCAAGACCAGTTAAAACTATAGTGATTACTTTTGAAGTGGTTATTTTTGATGGGAAAAGGATATGACAGATTTTTCTGTTGTGAAGCAAATGTGCTCTATGCTTATCTAGATGGTGGTTTAGTGGGTATATATTTAAGTACAACATTATCAAGTCTATTCTTAATGTCAGTGCACTTATCTGACTGTATTTTTACCTCAATTAACAAAAGATGGCATCCATGGGGCAGGGGTGGAATAAACATTATTGAAAAGTTCTCTCTTCAACAAAACAATAGATGGAAAATACATGGTTTCTGGAAAATACTTTATAGAGAAAGCAACTATTTTATATTGATGGGCATATTTTATTCACTCATTTAACAATTGTTTTTGAATCTGCCATAGGCTGGTTAAGTTTTTACTACCTAAGGTAAACATTTAAAACATATTAGATTTTTTGAAAATTTCTCAGTATTTCAGGATATTTTTAAACTAACTGATGCTAAAATCATGGCTGTACAATTTATCACTTCTCCTAGATTTTTTTATAAATACTTAAGTAAACACTTTTGCTAAGGTTCTTTGAACATACTCCATACTTAATGGAAAAAGCATCCTAAAAATTTCTAATTCCAACCTGTTATCTGGTTTCAATTAATAGCTTCAAGTTCATTGCTATTTCTCCTCATTTCCTTTTACCCCACTTGCTTCATATTCTCCTTTTTGGCCTTTAGTCTGCTTTCCTCTCTATTTCTGGTCCAGTGTCATTTATTTTTCCATTTCCACCTCATCATCTTCAAAACTTTATCTTTATGTATTCCTTTACCTCGCGTCTTTGTTATCTCATAGAAGCTCAATTCACACACTCTCACACTCAGATACATAAATGGTAATTCACATAGGAGAACTCAGGATTTCTACCTAAGCCATTTTCTTCTCAGGTTGTTTGTGTCATTTTTTTTCAGGGGTGGGTACATGGTCCAGAAAATGAACCTGTGCTTGTATCACTTTTATATTTGCAGTATAATAAAAAATAAAATAACACTTTAAAATCTGGAGGAGGGTCTATTCAGCAGGAAATGAAGGCCAACCAACTTTTCCTTTTGGTGTTTAGTACTTCTTTCCTTGATTGTTTTATTTGATTGATCTGCATATAGTTCAGACCAGAAGACAAAATATATGATTCCCCTTCAGTCTGAAATTCCCTTTGAATGGCGCTTTATTTACATTAGCATTTGTAATTACTTAATGACCAATCAGATATGGTTCGTTGCTGGTAAGTGTAGAAACATGTTGTCTGAAGGATGTAGTTTAATTAGTATACTCCTAAAAACATGTCCCTCATGACCACTGGATGTAATTATTATTTTATGTATTTAACTGTGAAATTCATATTTGCTCAGCAGGCTAGAGAAGAGCTTTCAGTTTTCAAAGCTGCTTAATAGAGCGTAGTAAGATTTTTAAAGGAGTCCACAAATCTTATCAAAAGCAGGTTACCTAAAAAGAAAATAGCCATCACTCCAGGAAAGTAGCTGCATTTAAAAATAACACCAAAAATATTAACAGCCTATTTCTAAAACAGGGAAGGAAGATAAACACCTGAAGAAACCTGTTGTGATTCTTTCCTTAATAACAAAGGTGTAAGAGGCTGTAGTCAAAAACCAATGAGATTACTTAGGTATTTCTACTCTTGATTAGTGATTTTGGAAATGACCTCATTTCAAGGGTAACTGGTAATTTCTATTTCTCCTCTTACTGCTTATTCATTCAACAGCAACCAAATTCTATCTGTTCTGCTTCCTGAACACAAAATGTATAAAAACCTAAGCTTAAGGCCTGGGTAGGGAAGAGCATGTCTGCCTTCATGTAGAGTTTTCCCTATGGTGAAATATTCCACACATTATCATTTATACTAGAATTAGGAGAAGTATTGTTTCATAACATGGGGAGAAACTTGTTGTAATCTATGTATTCAATAATAGATGTTTTTTTTGTGAGGAACAATCATTCTATAGAACTTTCTGATATGCTTGTATTGATGCACAGATCATTCATTGTTCATCATTTTCCTTAGCAAGTGCCAAAGCAAATCCCCAGGACTACTTCACTCACTTCATTTTCAAGGGTTAGTCAATAATCTAATATCTGAAACTACAGTTCTCACATTGGCAATGAAGTCATGTTGCAGATACGGTCCTGGGTGTACCTGAAAATCTCTGCAGTCATTCACCTTGCACACAACATCTGACCAGATGAGGTGATTCATCATCATGTACTTTCTGCAGATGGTGGTCCCAGACTCTGAAGAGCAGGAGGATGAGGCAATAGCAGAGCCTATCACTAACTAAAAGACACAGAGTTCCTCTCATTCCATGCTCACCAACTATTTGGTGAGACCAAGATTTTTGTATTTTGATACATAGTACCTCCTGTGCTGTACAAACCTTAGCCTATGAGTATTATAGAATACAGGGCCACAGCTATCATTCCTACTTGCACACTACCATTAAATTACCAGGCAAGGAGACTTCTGGGAAGATGGCAGAGTAGGGTAGGCAGGATGAACCCTTGTTCCATGGAACAAGAAAAAAGTGGTCATGAAAACTACTGGGACTGCAGTCCTGGGGTGTACAGTGATTGAAGAGGATCTTTTACAATGTGTAGGGAGGTTCTAGACAACAGAAGCAGGGAGATAAGGACAAGAAAAACAGGAGGAGTCTGTTTGGCCATGATCCTTCCAGGGGCAGAGAGTTGCACACGAGGGAGTATGGATCCATGGGAGTGGACCATTCCTCCACTCCACCCACCCTCAGCAGCTAGCTTGGGAAACCTTTCCATGGGGCTCTGAAGCTGGTAGCACCTATTCAGAGCCCAGAGGCATGCTAGTCTCCCACCACAAAAACTTGCTCCAGTAGGCACTGTGAATAGCAGTTCCACCACACATCAGGAACTGCTCCCTACCAGGTACACCATGATCTTACTCAGCCAGCAGCTGCAATACAGGAGAGGCAGACTTGAGGGGCATAGATGCCTAAAGGATGCCAACTTCTGGGATGAAATGGTAAGTGCAGTTTGGCAAACACCATATCTACCTAGATTTTTTATAATTCTGTGGACACCAGCCTGATTCCCAATAGATTGTGGGGTGTCTCATTCTAGCTTCAGGGTCTATTATTGCTAAGGTGCTTTTATTTTGCTTTGTTTTGTTTTTTGGTATGTGGGCTGGGAGCCAAGCCCATGTTTTCCATGAGGCAGGCAGGTCTTCTGCCACTGAGCTACCAGTGAACCCGCACATAAATTTTAATTGACACTTAAGCAGAATTGCATCCTCTCCATGAGATCTGGGCTTTGGTTCGGCAGGGAATTACTGACATGCCAAGTGCAAAAGGAGATCTTAATGCAAATCCAACCAAATACAAACCTTAGATGAGTAAAGTAAATCAACTTGCAAAATAATTCCATTAAGATAATTGCCCTAAATGCAGCAGAAAATCATCAAGCATGAAGATTGAAGTAGCCATAGCTCACCCGAATGAACAAATCAATTCACCAGAGGGGACATGGAATTTGAAACAACTAATCAAGGCTGTACATGATTACATAAAGGATATCAAGAAGCCATGGAAGAGTACAAGGAAGAATTTGAAGGAATAGATAGAAAAATAGCAGATCTCACAGAGATGAAAAATCCCATAGACAGAATTAGTAATATGCTAGAGACACCGATTCCAGATTTGATGAAGTGGAAGGAAGAATAAGGAAACTAGAAGGCAAGACCATTGAACTCAAGTGCACAAAATAACAAATGGTCAGAATGATGGAAAAACAGAAATGGACTTCAGGGAAATGATAGACAATATGAAATGCACACATATAAGAACCATTGGTGTCCCAGAAGAAGAAGAGAAGAGCAAAAGACTAAGAAGGTTAGTGGGAAAGAATGAGGTAAGCTTCTCAACTCTTAAAAAAGATATGAATATGCAAACCAAAGAATCCCAACCAACCCCAAATTGGATAATTCTAATAAATCCAAACAGGCATACTTCAATATACATACTAATCAGATTGTTAACTTTTGAAGAGAAGTAGCAAGAGTGTTTTGAAAGCTTCAAGAAAAAAAGTGATTCACTACATTTAAGGAGAACCTGACATAAAACTGAGTTCAGACTACTCAACAGGCACCATGAAGCAAGAAGGCAGTGGTGCGATATACTTGAGATTATGAACAAGAAAGACTTCCAGTCAAGAGTTCTTTATCTAGCCAAGTTGTCTTTCAAAATTGAAGGATATAATAAAATCTTCTCAGACAAGCAAAGGCTGAAAGTATTTGTCAACAAGAGATCTTTCCTACAAGAAATACTAAAAGTAATCCTGTCAGCTGAATAAAAGAGACAGGAGAGGGAGGTCTTGAAGAGGACACAGAAAATGAGGAGTACCAGTAAGGGTAATTCAAAAGATAAAAAGAGAGACAGATAAAAGAGCATATAGATCTGACAAATGAAAACTAAATGATATGATGGTAGATTCAAGAACTGCTTGTCAGTAATAATCTTGAATGTTAATGGAATAAACTCACCAATCAAAAGATAAAAATTGGTCAAATGGGTTAAAACATATTATCCACCTATATGTTGTTTACAAGAGACACATCTTAGGCACAAGGCTACAAATAGATTGAAAGTGAAAAGCTAGAAAAAGTTGTTCCATGAAAGTCATAACCAAAAGAATGCAGGGTCAGTTGTACTAATATCAGATAAAATAGTCTTCAAATGTAAAGATGTCATAAAGACAAAGAAGGACACTATATATTAATAAAAGGGACTGTTCACCAAGAAGAAATAACAATCATAAATGTTTATGCTCTCAATTAAAGAGCTCGAAAGTACATGAAGCAAACATTGACAAAACTGAAGAGAGCAATAGATGTGTCAACAATAATAGTGTGAGATTTCAGTGCACCACTCTCCTCTATAGATAGAACGATCAGACAGAAAATCAACAAGGAAATATAGAACTTAAACAATCTTATACATGGATTATTTCTAATAGACATATATCATTACACTCCAAAACACCAGCATGTACATTCCATTCTTCTCTAGTCTCGTGAAACATTCTCCATGTTAGATTCTCCAGGATAGATTATATGCTGGGGCACAAAACAAGTCTCTGTAAACTTTAAAAGATAGAAATTACTTAAAGGACTTTCTCTGGGTACAATGGAAAGAAGCTGAAAATTAATAGGCATCAAAGAACCAGAACTTTCACAAATATATAGAGATTAAAGAACACACTCTTAAACAACCAATGGTCAAAGAAGAAATTGGTAAATATCTAGAGACAAATGAAATTGAGAATACAAAATATCAGAACTTTTGAGAATGTGGCAAAAGCAGTACTGAGAGAGAAATTTATTACCCCAAATGCCTATATTAAAAAAGAAGAAAGATCATAAATTGAGGAAATAACTGCTTACCTGGAGGAACTAGAGAAAGAATAGCAAACTTACCCCAAAACAAGTAGAAGAAGAGAAATAGCAAAGATTAAAGCAGAATTAAATGAATTGAGAACAAAAGAACAACAAAGAATCAATAAAACCAAATGTTGGGTCTTTGAGAAAATCAATAAAATCTAAGGACCCCTAGGTAGAGTGACAGAAAAAAAAACAGGAGGATACAAATAAAATCAGAAATTCGAGGGGGATCATTACCATGGACCCTGAAGAAGCAAAAGCAATCACAAGAGGGGACTATAAACAACTATCCACCAACAAACAAAACAAATTAGACAATTTCCTGGAAACACATGAAGAAGTTATGCTGACTCATGAAGGAATAGAAGATCTCAACAGACCAATCACAAGTAAAGAAATTCAATCAGCTGTCCACAATCTTCCTACAAAGGAAAGCATAGGAAGTAAAGCTTTCACTATTTTCAGATGACATGATGCTAAGCCTGGAAAATTTTGAGAAATCTATACAAAGTTCCTTGAGCTAATAGACAAATTCAAAAAAATGGCAAAATATAAGATTAATGTGTAAAAAACAGTACTGTTTTTATACACAAGCAATGACCTAACTGAGGAGACAATTAAAGAAAAATTTCCACCCAAAATAGCAACTAAAAGAATGAAGTATGCAGGAATAAACTTAGTTGTCAGAACAATATGATACTGCCAAAAACACAGGATTGACCAGTGGAATAGAATCAAGAGTGTGGAAATAGGCCACTAAATTTATGGCCAACTGGTCTCCAAATCCACTGAACTGGGACAAAACAAACTTCTATAAATGGACATGAGAGAACTGGATAGCTAAAATAATGAAAGAGGACTCTAACTTTACACCCTATGCAAAAATTAACTCAAAGTGGTTTTATGACCTATATATTAAAGCCAGTACCATAAAACTCCTAGAAGAAAATATAGGGAAACATCTTCAAGACACAGTTATAGGAGGTAGCATCTTAAACTTTATACCCAAAACACAAGCAATGAAAAAAAGTAGATAAATAAGAACTCCTCAAAATTAAATGTTTCTGTGCCTGATAAGACATTGTTAGAAAGGTGAAGAGGCAACTAACTCAATGGAAGAAAATATTTGGAAATCATGTATCAGATAAAGGTCAATATCCTATATACATAAAATGCATACAACTCAACAACAACAGCAAAAAAAACCAAACAGCTCAATATAAAATGGGCTAAAGATATGAACAGACATTTTTCCAAAGAGCAAATACACATGGCTAAAAAGCACATAAAGAGATGCTCATTTTCATTAGCTATAAGGGAAATGAAGATCAAGACTACAATGAAATATCACCTCAAACTTATAAGAATGGCTGTTATAACATAAACAGAAAACTATAAATGTTGGATAGGATGTGAAGACATTGGAAAACTTATGCACTGCTGGTTGGAAGATATGTTACAGTTGCTATGGAAGACAGTTTGGCAGTTCCTTAGAAAACTAAATATCAAGTTGCCGTATGATCCAACAATACCACTACTGAGTATATGCACAGAAAAGCTGAAAGCAGTGACACAAACAGACATTTGCACACCAATGTTCCTAGAAGCATTATTCAGTTGCCAAAAGATAGAAATAATTCAAGAGCCCCTCAACTAGTGAGTGGATAAACGAAATGTGGTGTATACAATAGACAGAATTATGTAGCAGTAAGACAAAATGATGTCTTGAAGCATATGACAACATGAAAGAACCTAGAGGACATAAACTTAATTAAATAAGCCAGACAAAAAAGAATAGAGATACTGCATAATTCCACTTTTATGACTTTGGTAAAGGTAAACACAGAGGCATATAATATAGAATAAAGGGGACATAGAGATACATGGAAGCTAGGAGATGGGGGAACAGTAAGGAGGTTACACTTCAATGTAAGGGGGTGGATAAAAGTTAAGGGAGTTCATTAGTGGAGCTAGAAGTAATATTGCCATATTGAAGGTGAAGATGATCAAAAGGGGTTAACTGGATCCATATCCCACTTATTAACACTACAAATAAAAATAAGTTCTTGCATGAACTACTTCAAAGGCATGACTCTTGAACATAAAGTAAATAATATTGGGGTACAGGGGGCAAAACTACTATTACATGCTGTGGTCTATGTTTAACAGGAAGATATCAACAATACCCCAGCAATACCAGGGGTAAATAATTGGGTGAAGGTATAGAACGAGAGCTAAGGGGAGGTTTGGATTTTCAATTTGGTGAGGGTGTGTTTATTGGTTATTTTTCTTTTGGGAGCAGTGGAAATTGTCTAAAATTGAGAGTGTTGATTACTATAGACCTAAGTGAGGATAATATGAGACATAGATTGCTGACTTTGAACATTTTACATGATGCCCAATAGATGTAGGTGAATGAAGGATAAACTGACTGAGAAATAGAATGACAAACTGTGGTGTATACATACGATTGAATATTGTACTGCTAGAGAAAGGAATGAAGTCATGAGGCATGCATTGAGGTGAATGAACCTGGAAGACATTATGGAATTCAAAATAAGTGAGGAAACAAAAGAGCAAATATTGTATGGCCTAATATAGAAAATACTTATAAGAAAATTGGGGCTTAGATTGTAAGCTCTTATAGAAGTCACTTTTAGTCTGTAGCTGTAATTGTTATTTCTAGATTTTGAGAGGGGGTGCTATATATTAAAACTTAATATTTCCTTGGAACATTGGGTGCCTGTAGGAGACCTAAGACTCAAAGCTGGAGTTCTGCAGGTCTGAAAGTCAGCAGTGCCACAAAGAACAATTGCTAAAGAAATTGAAAGAGAGACCAGGCTTGAATTAGAGATAAGAACGAGGCAAATCAGATTGGGATTGAGGTAAATCAGAATACAGGGCTGTATTTTAGGACTTCACTTACCCAAGAAGACCAATGGAAGAGAGCTTTATTTTGTCTAAAACATGCATTTTCTGTAGCACATAATCTAACTCAACCTGTCTGGATTGATCATTTAAACAACTAAAACACATAGAACCCAGAATGGGAATGTGGGCTTTTAATTGTGTAGATGAACGTAATGTCTGGCTACACCCCAGAGTATGTTGAGCAGATAATTAAAAAGTATTGGCACAGTGTTGGATAGAACAAAAAAAATTGGATCTATTGAGCTGTACCACTGCGAAGATTCCTAATACTGTCTCAAACATTATGCACTCCCAAGTCAAAAGGCCAAGCACTTGAGATTGAGTCTGGCTCTTGTGAAGTTATTTATGTAGTGGAGAACCTAAGCCAACCTATAGTTATGCCTAAGAGTTACTTCCAGATAACCTCTTCTGTTGCTCAAATGTGGCCTCTCTCTAAGCGCAACTCTGCAAGTAAAATCATTACTTTCCCCCCTATATGCAACATGACATCCAGGGATGAAATCTCCCTGGCAATGTGGAATATGGATCCCAGGGACGAGCTTGGCCCTGGCATCAAGGGATCAATAATGCTTGTCTGACCATTGGAGGAAAAGAATTGTAACAAAATAACGTATCAAGGGCTAAGAGAGTTTAAATAGACTTGAGATGCTATTCTGGAGCTGCTTTCATGCATGTATCAACTAGATATTGCTATTTACCATGGTTTGCCAAACCCAACCAAAACCTCTCCTGCCAACCTCTACCTGAGATTCTACAAAAGTTCCATGCTCTATGAGCACTTTCCAGAAACCTGCAACCGCCAGATGAGTCCATAGGCCAAATAAGTCTTAAAACCCTCTGGGGCCAGTCTCTCCAGAGCATCAACTAATTCTTGTCCCATATCCCATATTAATGGAAGCCATTTCCAACATGAAAAAGTTAGAATGGGTATAATCCAAATACTCCTAAAGATTGGGAGAATGATCAAAGGAGAAGGAGAAGTTATAACAGACAAGGTAAAACTTAAGAAATTAGTGTGACTGCTGAGTCATTATATCAATATTTCTTTGAGTCTCCAGTGCCTTAGAGCACCTGGAAGGAAAAACTTAAAATCATGGCACTGTAAACCATACCAAATTCTGAAATCTGCACTATAACTTCCTGTTACAATGTACATTGAAATTTATTGTTTTTTTGTATATATGTTATATTTCTAAAAAAAAAAAAAGAGAGATTCAATCAGTTATCAAAAGTCTTCCTACAAAAAAAAACTCAGGACCACATGGCTTCACAGGGAAATTTTAACGAACACTCCAAAAAGACCTAACACAAATCCTGCTCAAACTCTCCCAGAAAATAAGAAAAAACAATATTACCTAACTCATTACATGGAGCTGATGTCATTTTAATACCAAAAACTGGATAAAGATGTTATAAGAAAGGAGAACTACACACCCATTTCCATAATGAGCATAGATGCAAAAATTTTCAACAAAAAAATAGCAAATCAAATTCAATGACACATCAGAAGAATTATACATCATGGCCAAGTGGTGATCATACCAGGGATACAAAGTGGTCTAACACAGGAAAATCAATCACGTAATATAGCACATTAAAATGTAGAAGCAATCACATAATATAGCACATTAAAAATGTTTTAATCCTAATCCCATTTTTTAAAGGCAGCTGTTTCTTCTAATATCTATTCAGTATTGTATGTTTGAAACTGTAATTAGATCATCTCCCTAGAGATGTGACTTAATCAAGGGTGGTTGTTAAGCTGGATTAGGTAGAGGCATGTCTCCACCCATTTGGGTGGGTCTTGATTAGTTTCTGAAGTCCTACAAAAGCGGGAACATTTTGGAGAAAGCTAGAGATTTGGAGAGAGCAGAGAGTGCTGCAGCATCACAAAGCAGAGAGTCCACAAGCCAGTGGTCTTTGGAGATGAAGAAGGAAAATGCCTCCTAGAGAGCATCATGAAACTGGAAGCCAGGAGAGAAAGCTAGCAGATGACACCATGTTCACCATGTGCCCTTCCAGCTGAGAGAGAAATTCTGACTGTGCTTGCCATGTGCCTTCTCACTTGAGAAAGAAACCATGAACTTCACCAGCCTTTTTGAACCAAGACTTCTTTCCCTGGATGCCTTTGATTGGACATTTTTATAGATTTGTAACTGGGACATTTTCTTGGCCTTAGAACTGTAAACTGGCAACTTATTAAATTCTTCTTTTTAAAAGCCTTTCCATTTATGGTATATTGCCTTCTGGCAGTGTGGAGGGCCAGGAGCAATCAATCAGACCCAAGCAGGGAAAGTCCCCACAACATTGGGGTGGAATGTCCCCAAGAGTTAAACATCAACCAATGTTAAGAAACTGAGAGAACGGGATGTGTTTTGGCAACTGCTAATGGCATTTTTCTGCTTCTATGATACACTTGCTTGCTAGCAACTGCAAAACCACAACATAATTTTAGCCTTTATAAGCACATCTTGAAAACCTCCAGGGGCTGCTCTCTGAATCTTCCTTCTTGGAAGTTTGTGAGGTAGTCACTGGCCAGCTAATAAAGACTCCAAATTGGCTTGCAGTTTTGAATTATGTGTTCTCTCTTTTGGTGCACCCCACAACATTTGGAGGCCCCAACGAGATTGTCCCTAATGGGACATCTGGTGACCACAGGTCCTGGGGATCGCCCCCGGAACTGAGGTCCAGCCTAGGGGAAGGCCTTGGAGAGACGTTCCTCTGCCCCAGGAAAGGACCAGGAACCGGGCTGGTTCTACAAGACCCTTTGAAATTGTACAAAATCTGGTGGAGTCATCTGTTTCTGGGAACCTCACTGGTGAGTACAGGTCTGTTACTGGATCCAAGTCAGGGCCTCTGGAGGGCTGGACACAGCATTACTTCCAAGGCCAGGTCCCAGAGCAAGACGTTGTCCAGGGCTTCTGGTTAGGAATCAATTAAGGATAAGGCTTTTGTGTGTCTTGGTTTAGTTTGTTCCTTCTCTCATCTGTTGGTCTTGTCGCATTCTGTGTCATTCGTGTCATAACTGCCATGGATCAGTCAAGCTTATCTGTCTGTACTCCCTTTCAATGTTTTTTGAAAAATTTCCAGGAATTTCAGCAGAAGGCCAGAGACTACAGAGCCCCTGTCAACACTTTCTACTTGAAAAAATTCTGCTCACGGGAGTGGCCAATTTTTGGTTCTGGGTGGCCTCCTGAGGGAACCACAGATCTACCTGTGGCTTATAAACTCCAATGAACAATTTTTGGTAATCCAAGCCACCCTGACCAAATCCAATATATATTAATTTGGATTGAAATTTTAACAGAAAAATCCAAGTGGTTATGGTCTTGCCTGGAGTCCCCAAAAGAAAGACCCCTCCACCCAGAGCCAAAATGGCCCTCTTAATAAAAACCTCTCAAAAAGAAAGGGCTAATGGGATCCCAGTATTGACAGGACCATCAGAGGATCTGCTCGATGGACCCTCCCCCATACCCAACAGCCCCTCTACCACCTCTAAGACCAGAGGGAAAAAACGGCCAAGAGGCAGCAACCAGCCCCTTTAATAGCCGAGAGGTGATCTTCAGTCCCCCCCATATCAGAAGTGGCTCTGTTTACCACCCTTCTTGTCGTTCACAATCACCGGATTCTTCCAGAGCTCCAATTTTACCCTTGAGGCAGGTTGGCCCTGCCCCAGGGGACGACCATCCACCTTTCATGGTCTGTATCCCATTTTCCTCTAGCAATCTATATAATAGAAAAAACCAGAATCCTTCTTTCTCTGAAAAGCCCCAAGGGCTCATCTCCCTCTTGGAGACTGTCTTTTTTACCCACCAGCCCACCTGGGATGACTGCCAACAGCTCCAGGCCCTCTTCACCTCTGAGGAATGAGACCGAGTCAGGAGAGAGGTGAGGAAGTTAATTCTTGGACCTGATGGACAACCTACTACTGAATCAACCCAATTAGAGGCTGTGTTCCCCTCCATCTGTCCTGGATGGGACCCCAACACTGACAGAGGTAAGGAGGCTCTCCGTCGGTATTGCCAGACTCTGCTCTGGGGAATACAAGCAGCGGCCAAGAAGCCGACCAACTTGTCTTGGGGAAGCGAAACCATACAAAAGCAGGACAAATCTCCTGCCGCTTTCCTTGAGTGCCTCCTTGAGGCATACTGCTTGTACACCCCTATAGATCCAAAGGCGCCTAAAAATAGGCGAGCCATAAATATAGCATTTGTCACCCAGTTGGCCCCAGATATAAGAAAAAAATTACAGATATTAGAAGGATTTAAGGGTCAAGTGCTGTCTGAACTGATAGAAATTGCCCAAAAGACTTTTAATAACAGAGATGACCCTGGGACCACACAGTCCAAAAAACTGCCAAAATTTTAGTACCCACAATGGCTGAACAGGAAAAACAAAAAGGTAAATGGAAAACCATTAAAAAAGAAATGGAAACCAAGGAAAAAGGTTGGACCTAGGTGAAAACCAGTGCTTATTGCCAAAAAAAAAAAAAGCGTTGGAAAAATGGATGCCCTAAAAGAGAACTTAAAGGACTGAAATCAGTCCACATTCTAGTTGAAGAGGTGAATTGATGGGGCCGGGGCTCCATTCTTTTGAGCCCCCAGGAGCCCAAGGTCACCTTAGAAATTGGGGGCAAGCCTATAAAATTTCTTGTGGATACTGGGGCGACCTTCCCCATCCTCCAGCAGGCAGAAGGGCCCATATCTAAGGAAACAATCCCCATACAGGAAGCAACGGGAAAGACACAGTCTCACCCACGGACTAAGACTGGGATCACTAACCTCGGGGAAGGAACTGTCACCCACTCATTTCTTGTAATGCCAGAGTGTCTGTACCCCCTTTTGGGGAGAGACCTTATCCAGAAATTAAAAGCCACCATCTCTTTCAAAAACTGTTTGGCCAAGCTCTCCTTCAATACAACCCCCTCGGCAATCCTCCTCACTTGCCCCTTATTGGAGGAGTATTTACTTACTGCAGAAGTGGCACTGCCAGCCCCAGGCCCATATCTGTGGGAATTTAAAGAAAAAATACCAGGCGTATGGGCAGAAACTAACCTACCAGGATTAGCCACCCACTGGCCCCCCATTGTTGTCCAGCTCACTAGCACCACCACCCCAGTCAAAGCCTGACAATACCCAACAAGCTTAAATGCTAAATAAAGGCATTGCAGTCATGGAACACCCCCCTTCTCCGGGTCCAAAAACCTGGGACTGCACTGATTTCCAGCCAGTGCAAGATATCTGAGCGATAAACAAAAAAATTGAAACCGTTCACCCCACTGTGCCTAACCCATATACACTCTTGAGCCTGTTACCTCCCAGCCAGCAGGTCTGCACTGTTCTGGACTTAAAGAATGCCTTCTTCTTCCTTCCCCTGGCCGTGGTAAGTCAACCCATCTTTGCTTTTGAATGGACTGACCCGGAAGGGGGGGTTCTCTGGACAATTAACCTGGACTCGGTTGCCACAAGGTTTCAAAAATTCCCCCACCCTGTTTGATGAGGCCTTAAGTCAGGACCTGACTCATTAAAAAGCATCCAGAGGTAACCCTCTTACAATATGCAGATTACCTCCTACTGGCAGCTAGTAACCTGTCAGATTGTAAAAAAGCAACCAAAAACTTGTCACAGGAGTTAGCTCAGCTGGGCTACTGGGTCTCGGCCAAAAAGGCCCAACTCTGCACTAGTTTGGCAATGTACTTAGGGTATGAATTAAAAGGGGGGGAAAAGAGCCCTGTCTTCTAATCGAATTGAAGCTATGCTAAAAATACCACAACCGAAAACAAAAAGGCAGGTGCGGGAGTTCTTAGGAGCAGTTGGATATTGCCGGCTCTGGATTTCCGGGTTTGCAGAAATAGCCAAACCCCTGTACGTCCAGGAAGCAGGCTGAGGGGACAAGCCCCAGGAGAGCAGTGGGAAGTAGACTTCACGGAAATATTCCCTGGCCTATATGGATACAAATACTTGTTAGTCTTCATCGACACCTTCTCTGGATGGACTGAGGCATTTCTTACCAGAACTGAGACAGCACAAGGGGAAAGGAGGAAGCCCTAACATGGACTGAGACTGAGTACAAAGCTTTCAAACTGCTAAAACAAGTGTTTTTGTGTGCTCCCACCTTAATCTTGCCAGACTTGTCCAAACCTTTTCAGCTCCACGCTGCTGAAACCTGAGAAATAGTAAAAGGAGTCCTCATTCAGACACTAGGACAGTGGAAAAGGTCAGTTGCCTACTGTCTAAAAGACTAGACTATATATAGTCTAGCAGTCAGGTGGCCAAGCTGCCTCCAAGCCATTTCTGCCATGGCCATTTTAGTGAAAGGAGCATCTAAATTAACGCTGGGACAGGACTTACATATAGTGGCCCCACATTCAGTAGAAACATTACTAAGGAGCCTGCCTGAAAGATGGCTCTCAAATGCCCACATAACCCAATATCAGGTATTGATGCTGGATCCCCCAAAAATCCACTTCTTAAAAATGGCAGCTCTTAACCCTGCCACTTTGCTTCCGGATGATGACCCATCCGAGCCCATCCATGACTGTCGTGAGATTTTGGAATCTCACAAACCTGAGGGCTGACCTCACTGACAACCCCTGGCCAGATCCTGATGAAGAATCAGACAGAAGCAGTTACATCTTGGAGGGTATCAGGTATGCAGGGTCAGTGGTGGTGACTGTGGACCAGGTCATCTGGGCTCAGGCCCTAGGACATGGGACTTCAGCCCAGAAGGCCGAGCTAATAGCTCTGACCCAAGCCCTAAGGTGGGGAAAAGGAAAGGTTGTCAACATCTACACGGACAGTAGGTATGCCTTCGCAACTGTGCATGTCCATGGGGCACTATATCAGGAACAGGGCCTTTTGACATCAGGAGGAAAGGAAATAAAAAATGTACCAGAAATACTCGCCTTGCTGAGGCTATCTGGTTGCTAAAAAGGGCAGCTGTTATACATTGCAAAGGACATCAGACGGTTAAAACTCAAATCGCCAGAGGAAATGCCCTGGCTAACAAAATGGCAAGTGACGTTGCCCAAAAACCAATGCGGACATTGTAGATACTTCCTGTTCTGCCAGGGCATGTATTGCTGAGCCCTCCAAAATATACCGGGGAAGAGATTAGATTGGGCGAGACCCTGGGCACTAAAACAGATCCGGATGGTTGGAAAATTCTCCCAGATGGGAGAATCCTAGTGCAGGAGGAGCTGGGGGGAGATTTAGTTACCCAGATTCACCAAAGTACACACCTGGGCAGTACGAAATTAACTGAACTTTTACAGAGAGATTATTTCATCCCCCGATTGCAGCAACAAGCCCAGCAGGGGTCGTCCAGATGCACATCTGCGCCCAGGTAAATTCCAGCAAGGGAAAAAATACGTCCAGGAAGCAGGCTGAGGGGACAAGCCCCAGGAGAGCAGTGGGAAGTAGACTTCACGGAAATATTCCCTGGCCTATATGGATACAAATACTTGTTAGTCTTCATCGACACCTTCTCTGGATGGACTGAGGCATTTCTTACCAGAACTGAGACAGCACAAATAGTAATAAAAAAAACTAGTTTCCGAAATTGTCCCCTGATTTGGCCTCCCGACTGCAATAGGGTCTGACAATGGGCTGGCGTTCATAGTACAGATTACTCAATTATTAAGAAAAGTATTAAATATCGAATGGAGGTTACATTGTATTTATAAGCCACACAGTTCAGGACAGGTTAAGCGAATGAATAGAACAATCAAAGAAACTTTGAATAAACTAAAGCTCGAGACTGGTGAAAACTGGGTGAATCTCCTCCCATTTGCCCTCCTGAGGACTAGATGTACTCCCTATGTTAAGGGAATTACCCCATATGAAATCATGTTTAAACGACCACCTCCACTAAACCCTAAATTGGGGGGGAAATAATTGAATTAAATAACCATTCTCTTCTAAAATCATTACAGGCCCTGCAATCTACCACCCAGCAAACTCGGAAAGCGGTGAAGGCAGCCCATCTGGGACCAACAAATCCTGCCTCTAAAAAAGATCTATTTCAGGTGCAGCCTGGAGACCTGGTCTGAATAAAGAAGCTTCAGCCAGCCACCTTGGAGACCCGGTGGACGGGACCCCTGCCAGTGATATGAAAACGTATTTTCCTGGTCCCCATGGCTGACCATGCTCTTGTCTGCCGTAGCAGGGCCCCTAATTCTCATATTATTAAGCTTAACATTTGGACCCTGTATAATCAACTGCCTAACCTCATACGTGCAAAGAAAAATACAAACTGTTAAATTATTAGTCCTTGGAACCCAATATCAGCAAATTTATAATCAAACTAAAGAAACAATGGTTTGATTCTCTTATAAAACCAGTGGGGAATGTGGAGGGCCAGGAGCAATCAATCAGACCCAAGCAGGGAAAGTCCCCACAATACTGGGGTGGAATGTCCCCAAAAGTTAAACAACAACCAGTGTTAAGAAACTGAGAGAACGAGATGTGTTTTGGCAACAGCTAACAGCATTTTTCTGCTTCTATGATACACTTGCTTGCTAGCAACTGCAAAACCACAACATAATTTTTGCCTTTATAAGCACACCTTGAAAACCTTTAGGGGCTGCTCTCTGAATCTTCCTTCTTGGAAGTTTGTGAGGCAGTCACTGCCAGCTAATAAAGACTCCAAATTGGCTTGCAGTTTTGAATTATGTGGTCTCTCTTTTGGTGCACCCCACAACAGCAGCTAACAAACTAGAATGGGGGCATATACGAAAAACCCATAGCCCATGTCATGCTGAATGGGGAGAGATTGAATGTATCCCCTGTAAGATCAAGAATGAGAGAAAGATATTGTGTTAGTTTGCAAGCTGCTGGAATGCAATATACCAAGAATGGAATGGCTTTTAAAAAGGGAAATTTAATAAGTTAGAAGTATATTGTTCTAAGCCTAAAAAATGGTTCAAACTAAAGCATCCAGGAAAAGATACCTTAATTCTAGGAAGGCTGATGGGTCAGGAACACCTCTGCAAGCTGGGTAATCACATGGCTGACATCTGCTGGTCCTTTGTCCTGTGCTCCATTGCACTCTCTGTTCCTGTGGAGGTTCCTCCCTTTGCTTCTCCAAGGATGGCTTCCATCTTTTGGCTTCCCTTGACTCTCTCCATGTTCTGGTTTGCTTAATACCTCATGGCAATGTCTGCTGGGCTACAAGTATCTCCAAACATCTGTGTCTCTGTTCTCTAAGTGTTGGCATCTGTGTCCACTCTGCTCTGAAGTTTCTGTTGGCACAGTCCTTTCTGTCATTTCTGACTCTCTCCAAAATGTCACCTCTTGTAAAGGATTCCAGTAATATAACCAAGACCCACCTGGAATGGGTGGAGTCATATCTCCATATAATCAAAGGTCAGACCCACTATTGGGTGTGCCGCATCTCCATGAAGATAATTTAATCAAAGTTTCAGCCCTACAATACTGAATTGAGATTAAAAGAAATGGCTGCCTCTACAAGACAGAATCAGGATTAAAACATGGCTTTTCTGGGGTACATAATACTTTCAAACTGCCACTGATGCCCATTGCCCTCACTATTATTCAAATTGTACCAGAAGTCTTAGCTGGAGCAATTAGGCAAGAGAGAAAAAGATATCCAAATTGGAAAGAAAGAAGCAAAATTTTTATAATCTGTAGATGTCATGATCCCACACTTGGAAAACCCTGTGGAATCTCTGACAAAGCTACTTGAGCTAAAGTCAAATTCAGTAAAATGGTGGGATAAAACAGTAATATCAGTAATGTTTCTATACACAAGTACCGACCTCGCTGAGGAGACAAAGAAAATACTCCATTCAAAACAGCAACCAAAAGAATCAAGTATCTAAGAATAAACTTAACCAGTGATGTCAAGGAGGTGTACACATGTCCTAGTACATAAAATTCTGATAAAAGAAATAAAAAATAGCCAAATACATTGAAAGATATTCCATATCCATGGATAGGAAGGTTGAATGTCATTAAGATGTTAATTGTACTCAAATTGATCTATAGATGCAATGCAATAAAAATCAAAATTCCAAAACCTACTTTGAAGATTTGGAAAAACTGATTATCAAATATATTTGGAAGGGAAAGAGGCTTTGAGTAGCTAAAAATATGCTAAAAAAGAAGAGCAATGTGGGTGGACTAATACTTCCAGACTTTAAAGCTTATATAATGCTACAGTAGTCAAAACAGTATGGTACTGGCAGAAAGATGGAAGTATTGACCAATCATTGAATCAAGACTGTGTAGATAGACCATTAAGTCTATAGCGAATTGATCTTCAACAAGGACTCCAAATCCACTGAACTAGGACAGAAAAATCTTTACAATAAATAGGCATGAGAGAACTGGGTATCAACAGTTAAAAGAATGCAAGATGACACCTACCTTACACCTTACACAAAAATTAATCCAAAATGGATGAAGTACCTAAATGTAAGAACCAGTACCACGAAACTTTGTTTTTGTTTGTTCGAATGCAATGTACCAAAAAATTGAATGGCTTTTATAAAGGAAATTTATTAAGTTGCAAGTTTACGATTTTAAGGTTATTAAAATGTCCAATCTGAGGCATCCAGGAAAAGATACCTTGTCTCAAGAAAGGCTGAGGGGCTGTAACACCTCTGTCAGCTAGGAAGACATGTGCTTGGCATCTGTTGGCCCGTTGGTTTCTCATTTCAAACAGCTTCTCCAGGGGCATTTTCTTCCTGAATCTTCAAATGTCTGGGTTTTGTTTTAACACTGTTGGCTCTGTGGGCTCTTTACAAAATGATTCCCTCTTCAAGAACTCTAGAAAACAACCTCGCTTAAATGGGTGGAGACACTTTTCATGTAAACCACCTAATCGAAAGGACCCACCCACAATTGGTTGGGTCACAATTTCATGGAAACAACTTAATAAAAAAGAACCTGCTCAAGAATATTGCATGAGGATTAAAGAACATGGGTTTTCTGAGGCACAAAACTGTTTCACACCAGCAATAACTCCTGGAATAAAATATAGGGAAACGTCTTCAAGACCCAGTAACAGGAGGCAACTTGTTAAACTTTACATCCAAATCACAGGCAATAACCACAAAAAAGATAAAATGGGAACTCCTTAAAATCAAAAGCTTCTGTGCCTCAAAGGATTTTGTCAAAAAGGTGAAGAGTCAACCAACACAACGGGAGTAAAAATTGCAAGCCACATTTCAGACAAAGGTTTGATATCTTGTGTACATAAAGAAATTATACAACTCAACAACAAAAGAATAAACAACCTAGTTATAAAATGGACAAAATACATATCTAGACATTTTTCTGAAGAGCAAATGCAAATGGCTAAAAAGCAAATGAAGAAATGCTCATTTTCATTAGCTATAAGGGAAATGCAAACCGAGACTACAATAAGATATCACCTCACTCCTATAAAAATGGCTGCTATTAAACAAAGAAAACCATACACGTTGGACAGGATGTGAAGAAATTGGGAAACTTATTCACTGCTGGTAGGAATGTATAATGGTACAACCACTATGGAAAATAGTTTTTGATTCCTCAGAAAATTAAATATTGAGTTGCCCTATGACCATGCAATACCAATACTTGTTATATTCCCAGACAGCAGAAGCAGTGGCACAAATAGATATTTGCACACTGATGTTCAAAATGGCACTGTCCACAATTGCTAAAGAATGGAAGCAATCCAAGTGTCCATCAGTGGATTAGTGCATAAATAAAATGTGGCATATACATATGATGGAATATTATGCAGGAATAAGATGAAATGAGGTCCGAAAGCATATGACAACATGGATGTTCCTTGAGACAATAATGCTGAATGAAATAAGTCAGACACAAAAGGATAGATACAATATGATGTCACTGTTATAACTTTGGTAAAAGTAATCTCAGAAGCTCAGGTTGTAGAATATTGGTGACTTAGAAATACACAGAAACTAGAGACAGGGAAAAGATTACTCAATGAGGTAGAGCTTAATTTTAAGGAAGCATATGGAAGTAATGGTAGCAAATTAGTAGGGAAATAAGTGACATTGCCACATTCTAGGTGAATATGGTGGAAAGGGAATATATAGTGCCATGAATCCTACCAATCGACTCTATGATTATAAATAAGTTCTCGCATGAGCTATTTCAAAGGTTTGATCTTTCAAAAATAGTCAATAATAGAGGGGTATGGGGGAAAACTAAAAGAGCGTACTATGGCTTATAGTTAACAGGAAGACATCAACAGTATCATAGCAATATCAAGGGTCAGCATTTGGGGGAGAGGCAAGTGATGGGAAAGTTTTTATTTGATATTTTCAGAGGCTGTGTTTATCAGTTCTTTTTCTCATTGGACCAATTCAAATAGTCCAAAATTGAGAGTGCTGATGATTCTACAACCAAGTGAGGACACTGTTAAGACATGTTTATTTTGGACATTTTTCATGATGATCAATGGATGACAATGGGCACAATGACTGAGAAGCTGGAAGGTGAACCTATATCTATCTATCTATCTATCTATCTATCTATCTATCTATCTATCTATCTATCTATCTATCTATCTATCTATCTATCTATCTATCTATCTATCTATCTATCTGATGGAATTTCGTGTGGCTACAAAAAAGAATGCATTGTGAGTCATGTAATAAACTGAACGAATCTTGGAGATAATGTATTATGCAAAATGAGCCAGAAAAAAAGAGTGACTTTCCCATTGTCTCTTTCAGAAAATATTTAAAAGAAAATTGGAGCCTAGATTGTAAACTCTTATAGCGGCTACACTTATTTGTAGTTGTAAATATTTTCTGGACTATGAGACACTGAGCTATATGTTTACAAGGTGATATTTCCCTAAAACTTTGAGTACTTCTGTGACACCTCAGACTTAGAGCTGGAATTCTGCAGCTCTGAAATTCAACATTGCCACATGCAATAACAGTTAGGGTAATGGAAAAAAATATCAGGCTTCAATTAGAGATAAAAATGAAGTTGCCATGCAGAAGGCCTGGATTCAATTCCTAGCCAAACAAACAAGTAAAAAGCAAACAAAAAATTTCAACAAATGGTTCTGCAATAATGGGATTCTCACACGGAAAAAGAATGCAATGTGACCCCACCATACAGCATACAAAAACAAAAAAAGTTTCTGATCTGGCTGGAACTAAGGCAAATCAGAAAACAGGGTAAAAGATGTAGTGTGTGGTCTCTAGAGCTTTAGCTACTATAAGAGACCAAAGTCAGAAAGGTTTATTGTGTCTAGAACATACATTTTCTGTAACACACAATCTAAATCAATCTGCTTGGATAGCTCATTTAAATAACCCAAACACATGGAGCCTAGAATGGGAATGAGGCCTTATAGTTCTATATAGCTTAATATTATATCTGTATTTGTTGCTCACATGATTGGGCCCCCCTCTCCCTAAGCCCAATCTGCAGGGAAAATCCATACCCATCTCCCTATGTGGGACCATGACATTCAGGGGTGAAAATCCTCCTAATAATGTGGGACATGACTCACATGGATGAGTCTGGTCCTGGCACCAGGGGATGGACAATGTCTTCTTGACCAAAAGTGGGAAAAAAGTGTAACAAAAGAAGGCATTGGTGGCTAAGAGAAATCAAATAGTCAAGAGGCTATTCTGGAGGCTACTTTTATACCAGTTTCAGCTAGATATTGCTAATTGCCATGGTATGCCAAACACTAACTAACATTATTTTTGTTAACTCTTAAGAACACCTAAGGCTCTTACTGAGACACTATAAAAGTATTAGGCACCAAGTTTACTTTCTTGAGATCTATAACCTCTAGAGGGTTCCTAGGAAAGATAATTCCTGAAACCAAGAGGGTCCAGCATCTCCGAGACAATCACTAATCACATCCCCCTATCCTTGTTAATGCCCCCCCTCAAGATGAAAAAGTTAGATTTTTCGCCAAAGGTCCCTAGAGTTTGGAGAAAGATCAAAGGAGAAGTAGCAGTTATAACAGGGAAAATGGGATTTAACAAATGAGCATGACACTGAATCACTATATTGACATTTCTTTTAGCATCCAGTGTTTTGGAGCAAGTAGAAGGAAAAATCTGAAATAGTGTGAAGGTAACCCACAACAAATTCTGAAATCTGTTCTGTAACTGCTTATTAAAATATGCTTTGAAAATTATTGCTTTTTATTTCTTTTTTCTGTACATATGTGTGTTTGTGTGTATTATATTTCACAATAAAAATCATTTAAAAAATTTGCCAGGCAAAGTGCCCTCAGGGACTGGAAATAAGTCCTGCCAAGAGGGGGCTACCAGGGAAATCCTATATGGGGCCCCACTGGATGGCATGTGAGCTTTATGCATTTCTTAACAGCCTCTCATCTCATAGCCTGGTCATTTATTTGCCAGGGAAATGATCTGTGGGAGAAATGTCTCCAGGAGTCTTGAGTTCCTTAACACTGGAGAATGAGCCATGCTGTTCTCCAAGGCCAACCTCATGCTCTGGCAAAATGTTCTTCAGCCCCAACTGTGGCAAATTAGACCTGGGAAACCATCTAAAAGCGAAAAAGAGACTCTAGTTCAACTCTGTGTAAGAAGCAGCAGCCTCTGTGCCTCCCCCTCTTTCTATCCCATCACATACCATGATACCCCTTGGTAATGTACTTCAGGCATTATCCCCAGCCCATGACCATTCCATTTGTTTCTGTCTTTTCCACCAGACTTCCAATCCATCCTTCTCAAAGGCAGTGTTCTTTCCTCACTCAAAGCATTACCATTTAGCCTTTCACGTTAATTTTTGACTCAGGATTGACACACACCCTGGCCACTATCGGCTCACAGAAAGACAGCCAAGCTGACTGTCAGGAGGCAGTTAGCCTCCTGTAAGTGCTGAGTGATGACAGCCTCTGCTGCCAGCCCACATGAGCCACTTCTGGGTCAGTGAGGGTGTTGGGGTGGGTCAGGTGACCACTGTTTTGGTCACAGCGAGGTCCACGTACTGATTTGGCTTTCTTGTATGCATTCATGGGCTGTGGGCAGGATGAAGCTCTTCTCAAAGACTGGCCATTTGCCATGCCTGTCCCCTATTGCTTTGACATATTGGGCTATGTGCTGTCTCCTTGAAATACCAGAGGAATAACATTTTCCAGAAAAAGTAGGCTTCATTTATTTAAGGTGTCCTTCAGTATATAAGCAGGTCTGTAAAACTTGGAATTCTATGAGATGTCATATATTAGGGAGCTGGTCAGGGGCATTTGGAAACAAACAGGATTGTACTTAATTTGGAGCCATGCTACTTAATTATTTGCATGGCTTTAGCAAGTTGTTTACCTGTATTGGGTTGATTTTTAAATGCATTTTAGTGGGTCAAACTATAAAAATTCTAATTTGATAATTCTTGGGTGCGGTCCAAAGATCTGCATTTTAATCAGCATCTCTGATATTTCTGGTGCAGGGGCTCCTTTGTAAACACTTTGAGAAACAGGGCCCTACGGGGTCTGGCTTTTTGATTGGCCTTATCTCAATAAACAGTTATGAGAACCTATAGAATTATTTTACATGTGCAATATGCCAGAACTTAATTTCATTTCCCTCATTTCTAGAGGAAGTCTACAAGACCCAGAGAGATTCAGTGATAAATTATTATAAAATTATAGCTAACATGTATAGTATGCTTACCAGAAACTGTGCTAAGCACTCTGTCTTATTTATCTTATATTCTTTAAAAATCCTATTGTCATTGCTGTTTTGTAACTGATAAAAGTAAGAATTTAAAGAGGATTTGTCATTTGCAATAAGTTCCAAAATTCATGTGTCGGAACTGGGAATGAAACCCAGGCTGCCAGGAAACACGGTAAAAAGGAAACATCAACAGCAACCATAACAAGAGAAATAACCACCTCTTAGTGAGTGCTGGTTGGGTACCTGTCCGGCGCCGTCTCGCTCAGCTTCTGGTCCCCGGCCGGTGGAGGGAACAGGAGGGAGAGAGAGACAGACGCAGACAAACCGACTCAAGTGACAGACACGGGTTCGAGACACACGGCGGTCGTAAGCACAGGCTTTTACTGGAGTCAAGCTTGCATACTCTCAGGCAGATTCCGCGCGGGCGAAATATCCCGCGGGGGGACAACCTCTATGCGGCCGTCAGGTACGGCTCCCTGTGGGTCGTCTCGCTTTCCCCGTCCGGGTAACGCCTTTATATACAAAATCCAAACCCAATGGGCTAACGCCACGTATACAAGGGTGATTGGTAGACAGGGTTGGCGGGCGCGTACGTCATACGCGGAGGCAGGATGCGGGCGCCATCTTGGCTCACTTGATGGGCGGGGGGAACTCTAGAGCAGGCTGCGGCGTGTCCACTAGGCCCGACCCGGGAGGCGGCTCTCCACAGGTACCAGACACTTTTCTAAGTGTACTCGGTGGATTAAGTCATTTAGTCTTCCTGAAACCCCGGTAAAGTTGAAATTATTTTGATTCACATTTTACGGATGCAGAAAGCAAGATTCAGAGATTAAAAGTAATTTGCCTTGATTCAAACAAGATAAGGGAGCTGGGATAGGAATTCAAGTGTTTGACTTCAAAGCCCACGCTTTTAGCTCTTACACTGAGGAATCTGAAATACCATGACTCTCATTCAATCTTCTTTCCATTGTGCAGATTACTGAAATACAGAGAATTACCAGGACACATAAGAAGTTCATTGTCTGCATTGATACATGAACATGTCATGAATGTGCCACATATGTGCCATTTGGTATCCTTAATTTCATGCAACATAAACTGATAGGGAATAATGAAAGCTGAAAGATAGTTTATTGAAGGAGAGAGAGAGGAAAAGACAAAGTGAACTTATAAGAAAATAGACAAGAGGAGCCACAGAACCCTTGCCAAGGTCAACCACAAGAGCAGCCTGCTTCGATGCTGCCACTGGTAAAACCTTTGTGATGACAGAACATCCTAGCCTCTGGACACTGCTAATGAATGAAGCTAAACCCAAGATGAGAAGATCTAAGCATGGCCAAGGATGGGTCAATTGCCCATATTCTACCTTCCATGGTGTGGAAAGTACCTAACCTTGTTTCCTTTTAGGAAAATATTCTCCCAATTTAAAAGGAGAATTTAGATTCTGGACAAAAAGACCAGAGACAGTTCTGGTCTTTTTGATGCCTTACATGTGACCTTAAAACCGAATAACCAAAATAGCAGAACATATTCTGGTGCTGAATTATTGTTTTCCTTTAGAAGGGGAAAAGAACAGAGCCCAGGTCTACAGGTAAAGTCAGGGTTTCCCTCGAAGTGAACTGGATTATCCCATTAGTAATTCTTGGTTAGGATACGAGATCACTGAAAGGAGGATTTCTCACTTCAGGCAGGGAAAATTTTCTTTCACCTCTAAGGCTGGGGCTTATGGCTGGGAAACCGTTTTGCCGAATCACATGAAGGTTTTCTGTTTTTTTCCACAGCTTTATTGAAGTGTAATTCACATTCTATTAACTTCACTTATTAAGGGTGTATAATTTGATGAGTTTTGACATATGTATACACTCATGAAAACATGACCATAGTTAAGAAAACGAATATAGCCATATTTCCCACAAGTTTCCTCATACTCTTTGTAATCTTTCTTGACTTCCCCACCCCTCATGCCTGTCCCCAGACAATCACTGATGTGCTTTTTTTATCCAATTATATTACATTTCCTAGGAATCTGCAACACATGTTCTGTTTGGCCTGGCTTCTTTCACTTATTTTGCTTTTTTTAATTTACCCAAATTCTTGCATATATCAATTCAGTATTTCATGCCTATGTGTTGAGTATTACATTGGATAGTATGGTTTTACCACAGTTTGTTTATTGACTTATTTGTTTATGGATATTTTAGCTTCCATTTTGGGGGGCTAATATAATTAAAGCCACTATGAATATTCATATACAAATTCTTACATGGACATATGCTTTTACCTAGGAGCAGTATGGATGTGAATCTTCTCAGGATTAACATTTTAGCAAGCAACCAACTTAGTTTCCAAAGTGGTTGTACCATGTTACATTTATAGCCAAAGTGCATGAAACTTCCTTATTCCTGCCCATATTGTGTAGACAGTCTATAGTGCATGCGACACAACCAATGAGCCAATAACGTCATATTACCATTAATTAACATTCAGAATTTTTTCATATTTCACTGTTCAGTTTTCTTAATATCCTTTTGTAGTCCCTTCAGGATCCCATTCAGGATAGCACATCACATTAGTCATCACATCCCCTTAGTTTCCTTGGGTCTGTGACAGTTTCTCAAGTGACAGTTGGTCATATATTTTGCAGACTCTCCTTCAGTTCAGGTTTGCCTTATGTTTTTCTCATGGTCAGACTAGAGTTATGTATTTTTAGGAAGAATGCCACAGAGGGATACCATTCTCAATATACCATATCAAGGATCCATGCTAACAGCATGGCTTGTCACTGGTGACGTCAACCTCAAGTACCTGTCCAAGATAGCATTGGGTAGGTTTCCCAACTATCAGGTAACTTCTCTTTCCATATAAGCTCTTTAGAAGCCAGACACCAAGTACAACATATACTCAAGGGGTGAGGATGTAGGCTCCACCTCCTAAAGGGGAGAGTATTTACATGAGTTATTTGAAATTCCTCTGCACTGGAGAGTTATATCTTTTCCATTATTTATTTATGCAATAATTTATTTTTATCAATATGAATTTATGGATATTTGTTATTTATTTTCTGTTATTATCCAATACAATGTAATTGATTTTATTGCTCAAATTGTTGTACCTTTGGCCATTGGTAACCCTTCCTCAAAAAACCTTTTGATTTTTAAGTACTTCATTACATCTGGCACTACAGGAAATTCCAGGTTCATTTTTATATTTCCTGCCTCATTCCCTAGAAGCAGTCATTTCTCCAAGGAGCTTGGTTACTTTTATTGGGGAATAACATTACAAACCAGGGCTTGGAAGAATGGTGTTAAGGTGTCATTGTTTCTAGTACCTCTCTACAGATAAGGAAATGCATGTCTACATACTAACTCATGCATACACCCATGTCTGCATACTAACTCATGCATACATACATGTCTGCATACTAACTCATGCATATGCATATGTATGCATATTAACTCATGCATACACACATCTGTGTACTCACTCACATATACATACCTGTCTACATACTAACTCATGCATATGCACACATCTGCATACAACTCACACCTGCATACTAACTCATACATGCACACATGTCTGCATACTAACTCATGTATACACACATCTGAATACTAACTCATGCATACACACAAGTCTGCATACAACTCACCCATGCACATGTCTGCATGCTAACTCATGCATACACACATGTCTGCATGCTAACTCATGCATACACACACGTTTGCATACTAACGCACACATGCACACATGTCTACATACTAACTCATGGATATGCAAACACCTGCATGCTAACTCATGCATGCACATACCTGCATACTAACTCATGCATGCACACATGTCTGTATACTAATTCATGTATATGCATGTGGTCACTTTTCAATCTATCTGTATGCATAGTAATCTGGACATGCATTTATACTGAATCTTTGATTTCAAACCAGTACCACATGATCTTTTTCCATTGTTTCTCTGTAATTTTCCCCTGTTAAAAGCAGGAAACCTGGTTCCTTTCTCCTGACATTCAATTGCTTAATTTTTCAGACTCAGTGTTCATGTACCCCAGTTTTGGAATTGTTGACCCTTGTTCCATGAGAAACAACTTTATCAACTGGAGAGCAGAATTATATATAGTTCCACACGTTTTCCTCCATGCTCTTCAATAAGATTATGTTATACATTTGTAATGCAGTTAAAATATTTTGTCATGGTCAACATTACCTTCTGGGATACTCTGAACTTCTGGCTTGTTTTAGTTTTTTCATTTGTATATATTAAGTTTTACCCTGTGCAATGAAGTTCCGTAGATTTTGACAAATCCATAGCATCATATCATACAGTTTCATAATGTACCATTCATATTATTCACTATCCTAAAAAACATCTCCGGCATTTCCTTGAGCAAAGCACTTCTTTTCCATAAATACCTGGCAAACAATAATCTTTTTTCCATCTCTGTATTTTACTTTTTCCAGAATTTCAATACAATATGTAGCCATTTTAATATTCCTTCTTAGAAAAATAAACATTCATCTGTGTTGTTGCATGGATCATTCTGTTTTATTGCTGAGTGGTATTCCATTGTGTGAATGTAATGCATATTGTTCATCCATAAACACACTGAAGGACAACTTGGTTGTTTCTAATTTTTGGCAATTATGAATAAAGCTATTTAAAAAATTCATACGCAGGTATTTGTGTGGACATAGATTTTCAAGTCATTTGTGTAAATACTTTGGAGAGTGATTGCTGAGTTATATATTAAGACTGCATCTACCTTTGTAATAAACTTCCAAGCTATCTTCTAAAATTTCTTTACCATTTTGCGTTTCCACCAGCAATGATTCTCCAAATCCTAAGAGCAATTGGTAATTCTAATAGGGATGTAGTGTTCTCTCATTGTTGTTTTAATTTGTGAGCTCACATTTAATTTTATCTAGTCTTCTAGATTTATAGTATTATCACATAATAGTTTTAATTTTTATTTCCCTAATTGCTCACAATATTGATCATATGTTTGCATTATTATTTCTTATTTACTACCTGTCTGTCTTTGAAGATCTGTCAAATATGCTGTTACATTGTAAAATTAAGCTTCTTATTTTGAGATAATTGTAAATGTACATGTAGTTGCAAGAAAAAATGTAACGAGCCCATGCAACTTTTATCTGGTTTACCCCAAAGGTAACATCTTGTCAAATAGTGTCACAATCAGAATTTTGGCATTGATACATGCAAGATATAGATCTTTTCTATCCTCACAAGGATCTCTCATATTGCTTTTTTAAAACCACATCCACCTCCCTCCCATGGCCAACCTCTTCTAATACCTGACATCCATTTCTAAACTTGTGTTATATCAAAATGTTTCATAAATGAAATGATATATCATATCACCTTTATGAATTGCCATTTTTCACTCAGCAAAGTTCTCTGGAGATTCATCCAGGTTGTTGAGTGTATAATAGTTTGTTCCTTTTAATTTCTGATTAAGTTTTATGGTAAGGATGCACTACAGTTTATTTTTAACTATTCAACTATTGAAAGACATCTGGGTTATTTTCACTTGAGGTTATTATCAATAAAGCTGATAAGTTTTTACGTGTACATAAAATCATTTCTCTGCATCCTTGCCTGCATTTCGTGTGGCCACTATCTTTTTTTTTTTATTTTACAAATTTTGATATGTAACTAGTGATTTCTCTTTAAGGTTTAATTGCATTTCCTTATGCAAATGAAGTTGAACATCTTTTCATGTACTTATTTGCCATCCTGGTGTCCTCTTAGGTGAAATATTTGTACATACATGCATTTTATTCATTTTCTAATTACATAATTTGTTTCTTTAAGTTGAGGTTTGGGAATAATTTATGTACTCTAGATACTATTCTCATTTCCAGTATGGGATTTACAAATATTATCTCCCACTCTGTAGCTTGTGTTTTTATCTTTTTAAAATTTTTTAATTAAGTCCAATTCATCAAATTTTCCTTATATTGATTGTGCTTGTGATGTCAATTCTAACTATTTTTCAAAAAAAGTTACTTAGGTTTATGTATTACATTGGCCTTTGATTTATTTTTGAGTTTATTTCTGCATAAGATATGAGACTTAGGACAAAGTTCTTTTATTTGCCTACGGATGTTCAATTGTTGAAAAGATGATCTTTCCTCCATTGAGTTGCTTTTGCAGATTTGTCAGAGTTCATCTGGCTTTACTCATACGGATCTAGTTTTGTGGTCCCTGTTCTTTCCCACTGTTTATGTGTTTATCCCTATGCCAGTAAACAGTCTCGGTTATCTCTGTTAAACCTGGACCTTTGGGAAGAGATTTCTAAGCTAAACCAAGGGTCTATTCCTTTGATGAAAGGAAAAGGGCCATCTCACTATTGTATAAACTAACTGAAAAAAAAAGCAGTGTCCCTAACCCTGAAGTTAGAGCCCTGACTGGTGATAATTGAGAACAAATAGCTTAGCCCAGTGGAGGAAGTTTGCATAAGAATTTTTGCATAATTTGAGAACTGGGTCAGTATGTAATTTTCACATTTTGTTGTCCATGGACCTAAAACAATTATTCAGTGAAAAGAAACTGGAGGAGAAAGTTTTAGAGAAAACAAAATGATCACAATCATCTTTACCTGAAGAGGTACTTATATATAGTTCCATTCCAGGCTTCTGATGGAAGTTTATTAAGGTTAAACACCTGCATTGCAAAGGAAATAGTCACGGTAAAGAAAAACAAGCATAGATCGATTAATTATCCTGACCTCACAATGAGTGTTACATTACTGTGTTAATCTAAGCATTGATAAAAATGTTTGATTTTTTTATTAGAACTGTAACCAATAGACAATATGAAGATATTAAATGAGTATCAAAATTTGGGAGAATGGGAGGGTGGAATTACTATGAGTTAATCTATATATATCCTATTGAGTCAGTAGATATTGTGTAAAACAGGTAATAAAATAATAATAAAACCCATCATTAGGAATAATGAAGTTCACCACAAGAAGAAGTATAATCAGATACCCAAAGAGGTTGCTTGTTAGGCACGTGACTGGAGTTTAGGGTCCTAGAAAAGTGTGCAAACTATTTCATTACAATCTTACCATGTATTTGTATTATTTTAGAAAATACTGTTCAAAAGGTTAAGCCTCAATTATCTATAATGCTCATTATTTAGAATAGGTCATTTTCCAATATTCAAATTAAATGCCAAAATACAGGGAGAGAAAACTTTTAGAAAATCAGCTAAAATTGCCTACAAACAATCAATGACTTTTATGAATTTTGAGTAATTTTATGGAAAATATTTAAAGAGAGCTGAGAGTCCTAGTTCCAAAGTTGGGTATTGATAGACTACAGTAGAGTTCACAATCCATGCTATTTGTTTTCTTTTTCCTGGTGACCCTGAAAGTAGATGAGTTGTCCAGAACCTCTGTTGGTGTCTTGTACATATTTTAAATTCAAGCCACCTATTCAAAAGGACCAAACAATTCTATGGGCAGTCAAAAAACAAATAAAATACTTGCAGAAAACTGACTTTAGAAGAGCAAAATTATGAAGAATGATGTTAAATTGTACCAAGTGCAAATTAAATCCAGGGACTACATGGAAATAATTCTTTCAAAACAGGCAAATAATCCCCATAAAATAACTAAAAAAGAGAGTAGACAGCATAAACATCAATACTTCACATTTGTTGCAGAAGGGCTAAAGTTCAGGGTCCTCAAATCAAAGGACTAAATTATTAGAATTTGAAGTTAATTTTAAAATTTTATATGCACGATCTCAGAGAAACAATCCAGACCCACACTTTGGAGTGTACAGCAGAATAGAGTACATTTATTTCCATGCACATATTGTCACAAGTTTTGACTTGATGGTCCATGTATTTCAAAGGAACCATCATTACAAAAATGAACCTAAGTTTCAAGAGACTTAAGAAATATAAGTGAATATAATAAAGGACTAGGTAGGAAAGTGAATAATCGAAAGATAAAGGTGAAGGTAAAGGTGAAGTCAAAATAATAATAGTAATAATAATAATTATTACTCTTGAATGTATGTGGTATCTTTAATCTGTAAATATCAAAATGCATGTCAAGAGAACGTAAACTGGATAACACAAAGAAAGAAGAAAGTATGGTTGTGAGCAATAGAGATAGAAAAGAGTTGAATGAATGAAAGAAGACCAATAAAATATTTGAATAGATTCAGAGTGGGCACAATTATTTCATTTGCTTTAAAGGTAGTTAATTTACTCTATCTATCTATCTATCTATTTATCTATCTATCTATCTATCTATCTATCTATCTATCTATCTATCTATCTATCTATCTATTTACCTACTTGTATCTTCATATATCTATTTATTATCATCTACCTTGAGATACTGATATTATTATTATTATTATTATTATTATTGGCATGGGCAGGCACTGGGAATCGAACCTGGGTCTCCAGCATGGCAGGCAAAAATTCTGCCACTGAGCCACTGTCGCACCGCCCTGATGTTATTTTTTACATTTATTGAAATAGAGGCTACGATAAAAATCTGGGAAATAGTGCATATTCAAAATGATATAAAACAATACATACTCATAGCTTTCAATTTGAAGAAACCAATATACAAATTGATGACAATAAAAATGATGTTTTCTCTGTAAATAATGATACTATGATCATCAGGTGTAACAGAATAAAAGTCTACAATATAATTTTCTGAGTCTTAGAAATAAATTTCCTGGAAATGTAGTTGAGTTTATGATAACAATCCTATTATTTTGGTCTGCCTATAATAAATATTCAGAAACAGAGAATACAAAATTATCAAAAATTACATTTTACAAAAAAAGTAAACCAAATCAATACTCAAATGAACTAATTACTTCATGAAATAAATACTTGTAAGTTTAGATTTTCTAAAATATTTTCCAAAAATCACATTTTCAAAAAGAAATAATATTGTAAAAAGATAACCTGCTTAAGGGTATAATGTCCAGCTTTGTTTATTCTTGGGTAGATTATGAAATTTATGAAAAATTTCATACTACTGGCTCTAGATAAAACAAAACTAGCTTTAACTTTTGAAAATAACTGACATAATAAAGTAATATTAATTCAGAGTAGAAGAATAACACAGAATAAAATTTCATTTATAGCTATGCAAACTTTAATGCAGACTGGGCCTTTGAATCCCATGATTTTCCAGAACCTTGTGAGTCATGAGCCATGAAGGATAAGTGCCTGGCAAATATACACAAGGACCAAGAGAAAACCCAGGGGTGGGTAAAGGACCCCTGGTAAGATGCATGGCAAGCTATGCAGCTCAGGCAATGGTAACTAAAGAAATCGAGCTAAGGGGTAGGAATTATGCACCACAGTCCCTCAGGAAGGCACTGGCCTAACTACATGATGTGTATGTCAGTAAAGCATTATACAGAAAAGAAAACATAGGAATAAAATAACTGCCATGTTTGGAATATTAGGTTATTTATTTATTTATTTTTATTACAGATGTTGTATGTTTACAGAAAGAAAAATACAGAAAATAAGAGTTCCCATATACCCTCTTGTGTAGTTTGAAACTGTTGTGTACCCCGGAGAAGCCATGCTCTTTAATTCTCACTCAATATTGCTGGGTGGGATCTTTCTGACTAAGTTGTTTCCCCAGTGATGTGATCTACCCAGTCACATCACCAGGGAAGGATAGGACCTTTTGATTAGGTTGTTTCAATGGAGATGTGTCTCCACCCATTCCAGGTGAGTCTTAATCTGCTTACTAGAGTTCTTAAGAGGGCATCATTTTGGAAAGAGCTTCAGACCTGACAGAGACAAGAGACCTTTGGAGATGCAGAAGTAAAACACCCCTGGAGAAGCTGTTTGAAATGAGAAGGTTATGAGAGAAAGTTTGCAGACAACATCACCATGTGCCTTCCCAGCTAACAGAGAAACCCCGAATGTCATTGGCCCTTTCTTGAGTCAAGGTATCTTTTTCTGGATGCCTAAGTTTGGACATTTTTATGGCCTTGGAACTGTAAACTTGTAACTTAATAAATTCCCTTTATAATAGCCAACCCATTTCTGGTTAACAAATTAAAATAGCTCTCTAGTACCAACACTTTGCATTGTTACAAAGTGAGTCAGAGGTCAGGTCCTAAATTGGAGATGGAGCTTTTAAATGCAGTACTATACAGAGTGATTTTTTTAAACTTTTTTTATTGTATAGTATAACATATTTACAAAGCAAAGAAATAGAAAAGCAATAGTTTTCACAGCACTCTTCAACAAGTAGCTATAGAACAGATCCCGGAGTTTGTTACAATTGATGAGGTAATTTTATTAATGTAATTCTATTACTATAGTCCATGGCTTACATTATGGTTCACTGTTTGTGTTGTACAGTCTTATTTTTTTTAAAGACTTTTATTCTTAATACATATTTAAAACCTATAATTTCTCTTTTTAACCATATGTATGTATATAATTCAGTGTTGTTAATTACATTCACGAGATTGTGCCACCATCACCACTATACATTAGCAAAACTTCCATTACCCTTAATAGAAACCCTACAAAATTCAAGCATTAACTTCAAATTCCCTACCCCCAACCCATTCATCCATGTTGTTGCATGATATTTGCCTTTTAATGAAGTTTTACTATGAGGCAGACATTGTGAAAATAAAAATGCATCACATATTATTACATCATTTGCTTTTATTTTTTTTGTATGCCATATGGTGGCATTACATTTCATTATTTTTCCATGTGAGCATCCCATTATTGCAGCACTACTTGCTGAATTTTTGTTTGTTTGTTTTTGTTTGTTTTACTTGTTTGTTTGTTTTTTGGGAAAGTGCATGGACTGGGAATCAAACCTCGGTCTCCTGCATGGCAGGCAAGAATTCTACCACGGAACTACCCTTGAACCACCTACATCATTTGCTTTTAACAACAAGGATATGAATCTCCCTTCACAGCTGGGGAACTGTGGACTAGAGAGTAATTAGCTTTCCTAAGGTCACTACATTAGAATGAGTCAGAGGGTGGGTCCTAAATTAGAGATGGAGATTTTATATGCAGTACTATGCAGGGTGATTTTTCTTAACTTTTGTTATTGCGTAGT
Source organism: Tamandua tetradactyla (assembly GCF_023851605.1). NCBI lineage: Eukaryota > Metazoa > Chordata > Mammalia > Pilosa > Myrmecophagidae > Tamandua > Tamandua tetradactyla. The sequence goes on from NC_135343.1 coordinate 68,317,275, forward strand.
ATAACATATATACAAAGCAAAGAAATAGAAAAACAATAGTTTTCACAGCACTCTTCAACAAGCAGCTATAGGACAGATCCCAGAGTTTGTCATGGGTTACCACACCATCCTCTTATATTTTTCTTTGTAGCTGCTCCAGAATATAGGAGGCTAAGGGCTTAAATATCTTTTTATCATCACAATCGACTTTTTTCCTTTCTTGTTTTGTGAATAATAACATATATACAAAAAAGCTATACATTTCAAAGGACAGCACCACAATTAGTTGTAGAATGTATTTCATACTTTGACCATGGGTCACAATTTCACAATTTTAGGTTTTTACTTCTAGCTGCTCTAAAATACTGGAGACTAAAACAGATATCAATTTAATGATACAGCATTCATATTCATTTCTTAAGTCCTATCTTCTATGTATAATTCCACCATCACCTTTGATCTTTCCATATCTCTTTTTGGGGTTGTTTGAGCCATGGAAATTGTAAATTTTTTTATATTGGAAGTGTCTATCACTAATATGGGGTAAGGAGATGGAACTATCTGATGTTCTGGAGAGGCTGGGCTACGTTTCAGGACTTATCTGGACCAGGGACCCATCTGGAGGTTGTAGGTTTCTAGAAAGTTACTCTAGGGCCTGGAACCCTTGTGGAATCATATATATTGCACTAGGTGTTCTTTAGGATTGGCTGGAATTGTCCTGGTTGGGAGTTGGCAGTTTATGACAGGTAGCAAGGTCTACTATACAGAGTGATTTTTACCCATGAAAATTTGTTTGACATATGTGCCGATTTGAAACTGTTATGTATCCCAGAAAAACCATGTCCTTTAATTCTTATTCAATATTGCTGGATTGGATTTTTTCATAAAATTGTTTCCACAGAGATGTGACCCACTCAATAATGTGGGTTGTACTTTTTTAAAAAATTTTTTGTATGCTGTATGGCGGGGACACATTTCTTTTTTTTTTCTATGTATCACATTATTGCAGTAGAGTGGTAACTTTTGATTAGATGGTTTCTAGGGAGATGTGTGTCCACCTATTCAGGTGGGGTTGCTTACTAGAGACTTTTAAGAGAGAAACATTTTGGGAAAAGCTTCAGTGCTGACAGGAACCACACAGCCAGATGAACCACACATCACCTTTGGAGATGAAGGAAAATTCCCCCAGGGAAGCCACTGAAGAAGTCAGGAGAGAAAGCTAACAGATGCTGCCATGTGCCTCCCCAGCTGTCAGAGGAGTCCAGAATTTCAAAGACCTCAGTAAATGCCAGCTACTTGCCTTCACAGCTAACAGAAGTGTTCTTGACAGCATTAGGTTTTCTTGAGTGAAGGTAACCTCTTCTTGGTGCCTTAACTGGGAAATTTTCACAGCCTTAGAACTGTAAACATCCAACTTAATACATTACCCTTTTTAAAAGCCATTCCCTTTCTAGTATTATTGCATTCCAACAGCTTTAACAAACTAAAACAACGTGTTATGACTCGATTCTGCTAAAGATGTTACCTTTGCACTTGTTATATCTTTTGTGAAGTATTTTTTTTTCATGTATAACTGATCTGGTAATTCCTACTCATCCTTTGCAAACATGCATAATTATTACTGCTTCTGCACACTTTTCCTGATTTACTCTGGGGTTCCTCTACATCTTCTACACTTATTAAAATTGCACTTTAAATGTAGCATTTACCAGTTTGAAATAATCTTCCCCTCTCAGTGTTTCCTTGCCAGATTCTGAATTTCTAGATGAGATGATTTCTTATGTGTCTTTGTAATCCGACTAGCATCTAATACGATGATCACAAAGAGCAAGCATCAAAAAAAGTTTTGATTAAATTAATAAGTAATTACTTGGGAAACTAGTAAATCACACAGAGAAAATGTTGAGTTTCCCTTATTACGGTGTGTGATGGTTATGTTCATTGGTCAACTTTGCCAGGTGATGGTTACCAGTTATGTGGCCAAGCAAACACTGGCCTAACTATTACTGCAAGAATATTTCATCGTTGGTTGATGAACCAGAATATTGGTTTATTAAATCCTCAGTCAGTCGATTGCTTCTGTGGGTGATTACATCTATGATCAACTAAGAGAGTGTTTTCTGCAATGAGAGGACCCAGTCAGTTGAATTTAATCCTATCAGTTGAAGACTTCTAAGGTGGAATAAAGAATTTTCATTTCTTCTTCAACCAGCCAGCCTCTCCTGCAGAGTTCACTGATGACCTTTATCAGAGTTGCCAGCTAGTGGCTTGCCCTACAGAATTTGGGCTTTTGCATCCCCACAGTTCTGTGAGAAATTTTTAAGTCTCATATTTTCAGATATTTCCTGTTGGTTCTGTTTCTCTAGAAAATCCTTGCTAATACATGGTGCTTTAGATATGATGCTGGTTCTACTTACTCTCAGAATCATCAAGCACAGGAAACTTGTTGCCCTAAAACATTGAATTCATGAAATGAAGCAATTTTAATGTGCCTGTGTATGTGTGTGTTTTATTCTTTTTTTTCCCCCTTAAGATGAGAGCAGGATAATTACACAAGGCTCAGCCCTAAAATAAAATTTAAGTCTAAAAGTTGTGTATAACACAATTTAAAATTCTTACCAACTTCCAGTTGCAATCCTATTTTAGTCTAACTTGCTCTTATCCATACAGTCAAGATTATATAAATTGTAGATTTTGAAGATGTGTTCTAACAATTTTTGCAATTTCTGATGCACTAAAAGATTTTTCCAAATTCTTGTACTATTTCCTTGTTTTGGCACTGTACTTAATTTTCTCTTTCCTACCATTAACTTAAACATTTACTTTTTAAGTGACATTTATTTCCCATGCAACTGAAAAAGTTTTCATGGTGTGTAGGTCTGAACTTGAGCTGTTTAATTCATTTACTTTAGAACCTTGAGATGTCTTCTATTTACATAGCTATCTCCCTAAATGATGAACTCTATAGATGACATTCGCAGGTTGTCAAATTCTTTTATATTTGTTCCATGGTATACAAACTATCCTAAGAAAGGAACAGGTACAAATTACTGCTGAAGGGTTTATCAATCAAGGGTCATCCTATACAGCCGGTTAAATTGTATCAGCTTTTTGCCATTATACAATAACCTCTTTAAATATAAAAAAGAAAGGAAAATGAAAGGGAGGGTGGCACTAGCTAGTTTGTTATCTTAAACTCTTAGGGTTCATTTTGAGGATTCTGGTGAATGTATTTCACCATGCGCTGTCCCCTTCCACTTATCCTGCTACAAAGTAGCTCTCAGGAATGGTGAAGCTAAGATCCAAGAAAATCACAGTTCTGAAGATGGTATATTTACATTTGCCTACATCAGATCCCCCTTGTCTGGTTTTCACTAAACGCTTTCAATGTATATAAACTTATCACTACACATATATTTCTTTAATATGCATGTCTTGATAACTCTTATTCAGGAGTCTAAGGATGCGCAGAAAACAGGTTTCTTACAAGTCCCCTTTCTTATTCAGCCTTTATAGAGTCAATACGCTCATTCTATTCAAACAAAATATTCCATATGTACCAGCTACAAAAGTGTGTCTTCTCTGTAACCGTCCATTGGGTAACATGAAAAGGAAACTTCATTCGTATATCTGATTGATTAGAGACTACATTTTTCTTCAAACCTTCCAAAACAATAATCAATTATACGTGGAAAACTATACTGATGTTTTACTTGAGCTGACACATTCATAGCTGCTATAATAAAACACTGAAAGCATCACTTCAATGCACTTTTCAAGGCAACTTACTTTTAGTGGGCTCATTTTTACTTGCACATTTAAAGCAGGAATAAGATATTGCTGCTTAAATGGTAAAGTTAAATAGAAAACAGCAAATCAAATGCAAAAAAATGCCTATTTTGATTATTAATTGTCTTTAAATGAAATAGAATTTTATTTTGTAGATAAACAACTAAGGGCTCTGTTACTTTATCAAAGTATTATTTGTGTAAAACAGATAAAACTGTGTTATGTAAAATGCACTTATTTAGCTGTTAATTTTCATTCAACCACAAACCACCATAAAGAGCTATTAAAAAATCCATTAATTTGGAAAACCTCAGATAGACATCCCTGCACTTTCCTCAATGTCTATCCAACAGCCTTCTAATCTCTGCTAGCTTTTGGCAAGTGTAACCCTAGCTCATAAATCCTCCATTTCAGGTTTTGATCTCATGCAGATGTCTTACCTGAAGATACTTATAGGAAAGGCAGAATGTCAGAACGTATTTGAGATATACACTTTATAAGACCATCCCACAGGTTCACTCTTCTATGTCCTTATGTTGATTAGAGAGGCACACACATTTTCATCACCTTTTATTTACTAAAGACCTTGTCGCACAACTCACAGGCATACACATTACCATTATACACTCTGAAACTTCAAGTTTTTGAAGTATTTCTTTCCCAGTTAAAAACGACCAGCTTTCAAAATACCTAATAATGAGAAGGCCATGGTGGCTCAGCAGGCAAGAAGGCTTGCCTGCCATGCCAGAGGACCCGGGTTCAATTTCCGGTGCCTGCCCATGTTAAAAAAAAAAAAAAAAAAAACTAACAACAACAAGGTAGTAAATTGAGTTGTGTACCCAGAAAAAAAAACATGTTCTTAATCTCATTTCAGTGGGTGTGAACACATTTATAAAAATGATATTTTGGAAATATTATTTTTAGTTAAGTTATGGCCATCTGTGAGTCTTAATCTGTACTACTTATTGACATGCCTTATAAAGAAAACATAGAAATCAAGAATCCAGAAAGAGAGGATATCACCATATGAAGGCAAATAGAGATACAAACCAAGGAATCCCGAGGATTGTGGAACCAGCAACCAGCACCAGGACACTTAAGAGTCTAGGAGAAGGTGAGCCTTTCTGAAATATTAATTTTGGACATCTAGCCTCAAAACTATGAGTCAATAAATTTCAGTTGGTTATACCCTTACATATTGGTATACATATACATACTGCAGCTTTTATATATTATGCAAAGTTTTCAGAAAATATAAACATTACTTCTTAAAGCAAGAGCAGTAGGAAAAATTATATATACATATATGGTAAACCATAATCTCTAGAAGTTTTGTCATAAAAACAGATTCCCAGGCAAAATTTCAGGTTTACAAAATCAGAATTATCTGTTTAAGGCTTGAGAAACTAAATTTTATTATTGTCCCCAAATAATGCTCCATTGTGTTTTGTCTTTTATTAATTAAAAAAATTAACTAACAAAACATTTAGAAATCATTCCATTGTATATATACAATCAGTAATTCTTAATATCATCACATAGTTGCATATTCATCATTTCTTAGTACATTTGCATCGATTTAGAAAAAGAAATAAAAAGACAACAGAATAAGAAATAAAACGATAATAGAGAGAAAAAAGAAAAAAAAAACCTATACCTCACATGCAGCTTCATTCAATGTTTTAACATAATTACAATTAGGTAGTACTGTGCTGTCCATTTCTGAGTTTTTGCATCCAGTCTTGTTGCACAGTCTGTATCCCTTCAGCTCCAATTACCCATTATCTTATCCTATTTCTATCTCCTGATGGTCTCTGTTACCAATGACATATTCCAAGTTTATTCACTAATGTCGGTTCATATCAGTGAGACCATACAGTATTTGTCCTTTAGTTTTTGGCTAGTCTCACTCAGCATAATGTTCTCTAGCTCCACTCATGTTATTACATGCTTCATAAGTTTATTCTGTCTTAGAGCTGCATAATATTCCATCATATGTATATACTACAGTTTGTTTAGCCACTCGTCTGTTGATGGACATTTTGACTGTTTCCATCTCTTTGCAATTGTAAATAATGCTGCTATAAACATTGGTGTGCAAATGTCCGTTTGTGTCTTTGCCCTTAAGTCCTCTGTAGATACCTAGTAATGGTATTGCTGGGTCATATGGCAATTCTATATTCATCTTTTTGAGGAACCGCCAAACTGCCTTCCACAGTGGTTGCACCATTTGACATTCCCACCAACAGTGGATAAGTGTGCCTCTTTCTCCACATCCTCTCCAGCACTTGTCATTTTCTGTTTTGTTGATAATGGCCATTCTGGTGGGTGTGAGATGATACCTCATTGTGGTTTTGATTTGCATTTCTCTAATGGCCAGGGACATTGAGCATCTCTTCATGTGCCTTTTGGCCATTTGTATTTCCTCTTCTGAGAAGTGTCTGTTCAAGTCTTTTTCCCATTTTGTAACTGGATTGGCTGTCTTTTTGTTGTTGAGTTGAACAATCTCTTTATAAATTCTGGATACTAGACCTTTATCTGATATGTCGTTTCCAAATATTGTCTCCCATTGTGTAGGCTGTCTTTCTACTTTCTTGATGAAGTTCTTTGATGCACAAAAGTGTTTAATTTTGAGGAGCTCCCATTTATTTATTTCCTTCTTCAGCGCTCTTGCTTTAGGTGTAAGGTCCATAAAACCACCTCCAATTATAAGATTCATAAGATATCTCCCTAAGTTTTCCTCTAACTGTTTTATGGTCTTAGACCTAATGTTTAGATCTTTGATCCATTTTGAGTTAACGTGTATAGGGTGTGAGATACGGGTCCTCTTTCATTCTTTTGCATATGGATATCCAGTTCTCTAGGCACCATTTATTGAAGAGACTGTTCTGTCCCAGGTGAGTTGGCTTGACTGCCTTATCAAAGATCAAATGTCCATAGATGAGAGGGTCTATATCTGAGCACTCTATTCAATTCCATTGGTCGATGTATCTATCTTTATACCAGTACCATGCTGTTTTGACCACTGTGGCTTCATAATATGCCTTAAAATCCGGCAGCGTGAGACCTCCAGCTTCGTTTTTTTTCCTCAAGATACTTTTAGCAATTCGGGGCACCGTGCCCTTCCAGATAAATATACTTATTGGTTTTTCTATTTCTGAAAAATAAGTTGTTGGAATTTTGATTGGTATTGCGTTGAATCTGTAAATCAATTTAGGTAGAATTGACATCATAACTATATTTAGTCTTCCAATCCATGAACACAGTATGCCCTTCCATCTATTTAGCTCTTCTGTGATTTCTTTTAACAGTTTTTTGTAGTTTTCTTTGTATAGGTCTTTTGTCTCTTTAGTTAAATTTATTCCTAAGTATTTTATTCTTTTAGTTGCAATTGTAAATGGAATTCGTTTCTTGATTTCCCCCTCAGCTTGTTCATTGCTAGTGTATAGGAACAATACAGATTTTTGAATGTTGATCTTGTAACCTGCTACTTTGCTGTACTCGTTTATTAGCTCTAGTAGTTTTGCTATGGATTTTTCTGGGTTTTCGACGTGTAGTGTCATATCATCTGCAAACAGTGATAGTTTTACTTCTTCCTTTCCAATTTTGATGCATTGTATTTCTTTTCCTTGTCTAATTGCTCTGGCTAGAACTTCCAACACGATGAGAAAACAGTGGTGATAGTGGACATCCTTGTCTTGTTCCTGATCTTAGGGGGAAAGTTTTCAATTTTTCCCCATTGAGGATGATATTAGCTGTGGGTTTTTCATATATTCCCTCTATCATTTTAAGGAAGTTCCCTTGTATTCCTATCCTTTGAAGTGTTTTTAACAGGAAAGGGTGTTGAATCTTGTCAAATACCTTCCCTGCATCAATTGAGATGATCATGTGATTTTTCTGCTTTGATTTGTTGATATGGTGTATTACATTAATTGATTTTCTTATGTTGAACCATCCTTGCATACCTGGGATGAATCCTACTTGGTCATGATGTATAATTCTTTTAATGTGTTGCTGGATTCGATTTGCTAGAATTTTGTTGAGGATTTTTGCATCTATATTCATTAGAGATAGTGGTCTGTAGTTTTCTTTTTTTGTAATTATCTTTGCCTGGTTTTGGTATGAGGATGATGTTGGCTTCATAGAATGAATTAGGTAGCTTTCCCTTCACTTCAATTTTTTTGAAGAGTTTGAGCAGAGTTGGTACTAATTTTTCTGGAATGTTTGGTAGAATTCACATGTGAAGCTGTCTAGTCCTGGACTTTTCTTTTTGGGAAGCTTTTGAATGACTGATTCAATTTCTTTACTTGTGATTGGTTTGTTGAGGTCGTCTATTTCTTCTTGAGTCAAAGTTGGTTGTTCATGCCTTTCTAGGAACTTGTTCATTTCATCTACATTGTTGTATTTATTAGCATAAAGTTGTTCATAGTATCCTGGTATTACCTCCTTTATTTCTGTGGGGTCAGTGGTTATGTGTCCTCTTCCATTTCTGATCTTATTTATTTGCATCCTCTGTCTTCTTCTTTTTGTCAATCTTGCTAAGGGCCCATCAATCTTGTTGATTTTCTCATAGAACCAACTTCTGTTCTTATTGATTTTCTCTATTGTTTTCATGTTCTCAATTTCATTTATTTCTGCTCTAATCTTTGCTATTTCTTTTCTTTTGCTTGCTTTGGGGTTAGTTTGCTGTTCTTTCTCCAGTTCTTCCAAGTGGATAGTTAATTCCCGAATTTTTGCCCTTTCTTCTTTTCTGATATAGGCATTTAGGGCAATAAATTTCCCTCTTAGCACTGCCTTTGCTGCATCTCATAGGTTTTGATATGTTGTGTTTTCATTTTCATTTGCTTCGAGATATTTACTAATTTCTCTTGTAATTTCTTCCTTGACCCACTGGTTGTTTAAGAGTGTGTTGTTGAGCCTCCACGTATTTGTGAATTTTCTGGCACTCTGCCTATTATTGATTTCCAACTTCATTCCTTAAAGATCCGAGAAAATGTTGTGTAAGATTTCAATCTCTTTAAATTTGTTGAGACTTGCTTTGTGAACCAGCATATGGTCTATCTTTGAGAATGATCCATGAGCACTTGAGAAAAAGGTGTATCCTGCTGTTGTGGGGTGTAATGTCCTATAAATGTCTGTTAAGTCTAGCTCATTTATTGTAATATTCAAATTCTCAGTTTCTTTATTGATCCTCTGTCTAGATGTTCTGTCCATTGATGAGAGTGGTGGATTGAAGTCTCCAACTATTATGGTAGATGTGTCTATTTCCCTTTTCAGTAATTGCAGTGTATGCCTCATGTATTTTGGGACATTCTGGTTCAGTGGATAAATATTTATGATTGTTATGTCTTCTTGTTGAATTGTTCCTTTTATTAGTAGATAGTATTTTCTTTGTCTCTTTTAACTGTTTTACATTTGAAGTCTAATTTATTGTATATTAGTATAGCTACTCCTGCTCTTTTCTGGTTGTTATTTGCATGAAATATCTTTTCCCAACCTTTCACTTTCAACCTATGTTTATATTGGGTCTAAGATGTTTTTCCTGTAGACAGCATATAGAAGGATCCTGTTTTTTAATCCATTCTGCCAGTCTATGTCTTTTGATTGGGGAATTCAGTCCATTAACATTTAGTGTTATTACTGTTTGGGTAATACTTTCCTCTACCATTTTGCCTTTTGTATTTAATATATCATATCTAATTTTCCTTCTTTCTACACTCTTCTCCACACCTCTCTCTTCTGTCTTTTTATATCTGTCTCTAGTGCTCCCTTTAGTATTTCTTTCAGAGCTGGTCTCTTGGTCACAAATTTTCTCAGTGACTTTTTGTCTGAAAATATTTTAATTTCTCCCTCATTTTTTAAGGGCAATTTTGCTGGATATAGAGTTCTTGGTTGGCAGTTTTTCTCTTGTAGTAATTTAAATATATCATCCCACTGTCTTCTTGCCTCCATGGTTTCTTTTGAGAAATCTACACATAGTATTATTGGGTTTCCCTTGTATGTGATGGATTGTTTTCCTCTTGCTGTTTTCAAGATCCTCTCTTTCTCTTTGACCTCTGACATTCTAACTAGTAAGTGTCTTGGAGAATGCCTATTTGGATCTATTCTCTTTGGGGTGCGCTGCACTTCTTGGATCTGTAGTTTTAGGTCTTTCATAAGAGTTGGGAAATTTTCAGTGATAATTTCTTCCATTAGTTTTTCTCCTCCTTTTCCCTTCTCTTCTCCTTCTGGAACACCCACAACACGTATATTTGTGCGCTTTATATTATCATTCAATTCCCTGAGCCCCTGCTCAAATTTTTCCACTCTTTTCCCTATAGTTTCTGTTTTTTTTGAATTTCAGATGTTTCATCCTCCAGTTCACTAATTCTAACCTCTGTCTGTTGAAATCTACCATTGTAGGTTTCCATTGTTTTTTTCATCTCTTCTGCTGTGTCTTTCATTCCCATAAGTTCTGTGATTTGTTTTTTCAGACTTTCCATTTCTTCTTTTTGTTCATTCCTTGCCTTTTCATGTCCTCCCTCAATTTATTGATGTGGTTTTTGAAGAGGTTTACCATTTCTGTTCGTATATTCAGAAATAGATGTCTCAGCTCCTGTATCTCATTTAAACTATTGCTTTGTTCTTTTGACTGGGCCATATCTTCAATTTTCCTGGTGTGATTTGTTATTTTTTGCTGGTGTCTGGACATTTAATTACCTTAATTAGTTTATTCTGGAGATTGCTTTCTTATCCTGCCCAGTATATGGCGCTTGTCTGTCTGCGGGTCCCACCAGCAAAATATGTTGTGGCTCCTTTAACTTTGGAAGGCTCTCCTTGCTGGGGGCATGGTGGAGACAGAGGAAAGGTTGTAGGCTGGTTTTAATGGTTTCAAATTGCGAAGCCCTGGGATCTGAATTCCTTGAGAGAGTGATTCCACCTGAGTACATTTCACCCCTCCCGTGGGGAAGTTTCAGGTGGTAGACAGCCCTGAATGCAGCCTGTTTCCATGCCCAGGGCAGTTACAGCCTGTGCAATCCCGGCGCCGAGTCCAGATGCAACCATGCCTCCACAGCAACAGCCCCAAAAGCTTCTGCTTCGTCCCCTTTCCTCCTTTTCAGTCAGCCCAATAGGTGACTTCCGCCTTGATCAGCCTGAGCTGAGGGCCCAATTCTAGCAGTCAGAATTTGTTTGTTAATGCCACTATTGGTGTTTGGTTGGACCCAGTCCCTGCCACTGTTGGAGACTCTTTCCTTTCCTTCCACGAAGCTGCCCAAGGGGGAGGGGCACCAGTCACCGGCCACCGCGGCTTGGGGAGCCTGCCATTCCGAGACCTGCAGCTGGTCCAGAGACCTGCAGCCAGTCCAGAAAGCCACCTGTGGGGGAGAGGCACCGGTCGCCGGCCGCCGTGGCTTGGGAAATTCGCTTTTCCAAGACTCGCAGCCAGTCCAGGAAGCTGCCTGTGAGGGAGGGGCGCCGGCCGCCAGCCTCTGTGGCTTGGGAAAGTGCGCACAGCTCGGGAAACTCACTGTTGCGGAGTCTCGCAGCCGGTCCCACTAGTCCAGACTGGGGTACGCTGTGTGTCTGGTCTCTGTCGTGGCTCCAGGAGCTGTTCTGTACTGTTTCTGGTTATTTAGTAGTTGCTCTGGAGGATGAACTAAAACACACGCACCTTACTAAGCTGCCATCTTGGCCCCCTCTCCATTGTGTTTAATAAAACTACTTTGTAAATGATTTTTAAAATGAAAAAATATAATTCATGCTTTGTTGATTTGAAGCAATAAAGGAAAGGTAATTTGGGGGAATCATATTATGTCTTTTCTCTATAAATAAATGCTTTTTTGAATTCCTACTTTCAAATTTTCAAAGAACAAGATAAAAGGAAAGAAATTTCAAATACAATAATAATATAGTAACTTCTTGAGTATAAAGAATTTGTTTTACTATTCTTAAAATTTGACATCTAATGAAAACATTGAGAACTACTAACAAGTGCTTTAAAAACATTATTATTACTGTGTTCACATATTAGAAGACAACATGAATATAATGAGGACAGGAAAGGAAGATATTTTTAAAAATGAAACTTCTAGAGATGATGAACACAATACCTAAAACAAAATTCTATGAATGAATGGAACCAACAAAAAATTAGTTACACTACGATAATAAAACAGAACATGGAGACATATTAATAGATACTAGAGAAAAGGAAGCACAGAGGAAAAAAATGGAAAAAAAAGATTAACCAAGTCTCGATATACCGTGAGCTGATATATGTCTAACAGAAGTACAATTGCAACATCAGAAAGGGTTGGGGTAGAAAAACATTTGAAGAAAGAAACAAAAAATATATAAAATTGATAAAAAGAAAACCAACAGATGCCAGAAGCTCAATTGATTCCAAAGAGGATAACTACATGTGCAAGGATGCATGCATGTGCCAAGACACATAAATATAAAATTCCTCAAAACCAGTGATCAAGAAAAAGTCTTAAAGCAGCCATTAATGAGTAGGTTGTGAGAGTTGTGTAGGAGGGCACATCACTTGCATAGGGAAAAAAATAAGGGTGACTGCAGAGGCTCATCAGAAAGTCAGAAGACAGAATATCATGGGACGACAGTGTTTAAATGCTGAGAGAATCTTAAAATATAATTCAATATCCACTGGCAGCAAGACAGAAGATTTTGGAATGACAGTGTTAAAATACTAAAGAATCTTAAGGTATAATTCTAAATCCACTGAATTTTTTTTTCCAAAAGGATATAAAATATTTTTTAAAAAGAAAAAGAAAATATGGGTAGAATTTGTGGTTGGGAAATCTTCACAAAAGGAAATGTTAAAGGAAATTCTTCAGGGAAACACACATGATACCAGAGGAAATTGGATAGAATTTGAAAAGTTAATCTGTGATAATCAAAAATTAATATTGTAAATTCTGGAGAAACTACATAATACAAAAATATACACTAATAAATCAATTGTGGAGATGAAAAGCAATGCTTGATACCTAAATATGTCCCATTAAAAGCCAGAAAAGACGATAAATGAAAAAATAACCTGGAAAAAATAAACCACAAGCATAAAAAGATAGATGTAACCTAACCACATAATCTATCACATCATAAGTAGATCTTAAATACTTCAGTTGAATAGTAGAGATTTTGAGATGGGATAAAATAACCAGTTCTTTCTATTTGAAAATAAACTTAAAATACAAATACACCAAAAAGTTAAAAGCAAACAAATGAAAATGATACACTATGAAAATATTTATCAAAAGAATCTGAGTGTTCCTATAAAAAAAAGTAATAAATAGGTTATGTCATTAAGAAGACAGAATAAGAGGGTTTAAAATTCATGAAGCAGAAATGTACAAAACTGAAAATCAGACAAATTCACAATTTTAAAGATTTCCACACTCCTTTCTTAGTAATACAATAAACAAAAAATCAGTAAGTAGAGACATGAATTGAACAACATTATCAAACTAGTTGGCCAGATTGATGTTCCTAGAACCCGCCACTCTTTTCAAGTGTACATGAAATATTCACCAATATGTACCATGTGCTGGGCCTTAAACAAATCTTAATACATTTATAATGAATAAAATAATGCAATGTTTTCTGACTAAAGTGGAATGAAATTAGAAATTAATAATCAAGACTATATTAAGAACATTCTCAAATATTTGGACATTGAAAAACACTTAAAAATTATTAATGAATTTAAGAAGAAATTATTAGGAAATTTAGAGAACAGTTTTAATTGAATTAAAATGAATAAACAAAATACAAATCTTTGTTGAATGCAGCTAAACAGTGTTTAGAAGAAATTTATAGCTTTGAATCATTTTATTAGGAAAGAAAATTGGCATAAAAAACTTAGGTTTTTTCTTCAGGAATCTAGTTAAAAAAAACACAACAGTTTGAATCAAAGCAAATACAAAGAAAGAAATTAAAAGATGAACGGAAACAGTGAAATAGTACAGGTTAAATAGTAGATAAAAAAAATAAGTGAAATTAAAAATCATTTCCTTGAAAAAAATCAAGAAAATTGGAATTATTGAAACATTTTCTTTCATTAAAAAAATAAAGTGAAGACCCACATTACTATTAAGAGAAATTAGAGGGCAAAACAACAGGTCACACAGACAAGAAAAGATAATACATAAATATTATGAATAACTTTTATGCCAAAAACTTGAATAACTTAAATAAAAGGGAAATTTTCTTGTAAAGAACACATTACCAAAACCATTTCAAGTATAGATAGTAAAATGTAAAACTTGGTGTCATTTAAAATAATTTAATTTGGTTTAAAATCCTTCCCTAACAAAAAACATCAGTCCAGATTACTTTACCAGTGAATTTTATCAAACATTTAAGGGGAAAATTTGGCAGCAATTCTACACAAACTTTTTTAAGGGAAAATAGGAGGAAGCAACAATGCTGAAATTATTTAATGAAGCCAGCAAATGCCTGATGCCAAAAACTGTCTAAAATAATACAAAAAGAAAGAAAGAGAAAAGAAAATTGCAGTCCAATGTTACCTATAACCATCAGTGCACAACCTTTGACAAACTATTATTGCATTGAATCTGACATAATACCAAGACAAATCGTGTTCAGTCAGGGTTGGTTAAAAATCGTGTTCAGTCAGGGTTGGTTAAAAATCAAACAATATAATTCCTCATAGTAATATGAAGAATTATAAAAATTAAGCAATGTAATTCTCAAATAATAGTATAAAGGATGAAAAGTATATAATTGTATCAATAACTCATGGTAAAGTCTCAGAAAACTAAAAAATAGAAGAAAAATTTGTCAACCTGAAAAAGAATGCTATGAAAAACTCATGGTTAACATATATAATTGTGAAAGAGGAACTGCTTTCCTGCTAAAAATACAAACAATGCCAAGCATATCCTCTCTCACCAATTTTATTTAACATGTTTCTGATAGTTCTAGCCATGTAATAAGACAAAAACACCATATTTTTTTAAAAGTCAGAAGTATAATTATCTTTATTTATAGTTGAAATGATTGTGTATAAAATTTTCTGGAATCTAGAAAAGAGCTACCCTAGCAAATAAGTGAACTTAGCAAAGTTTCAGGAAACAATATACAAAATTAATTATATTTTTCTAGAAAAACAGCCAACAATTGTAAAATATAGTTTTAAAAGATAGTATATTCAACAGGATCCTTAAACACAAAATTTTAGTGTCTTAATGTCCCAGCTTCTGTGACAAATGCCACACAATGGATTGCTTAAAACTTTGGAAGTTATTGCTCATGGTTTCAGAGACTAAAAGACTTGCTTCCTCCATGTTCCATGGTTTTCTGGCTGGCCAACAGTTTTTGAATTTCTTGGCTTTCCCATCACGTGGTGATGCCCTTCCGTTCCTGATTTTGTTGACACTTGGCTTCCTACTTCTCCACGTATTATTTTCTTCATAAACCCTCCAGTAAGGCCCAGTCGTTCAGTTGGGCTACCCTTTAATTAAAACTAATATCTCTAAAAGGTTTTACTTACAATGGGTTCACACTAGAGGAATGGATTAAGAGTAATATGCCATCCCCCCTTAAGTACATAATTCAACTTACCACACAGTAACAAATTTCACAAAGTATATACAAAATCAGTCCACTAAAAACTGTAAGTGATTGTCTTAGTTTGCCAGGTTTGCTATGACAAATATGATAAAAGCAGTTGGTATAAACAACAGGAACTTATTGGCTTCCAGCTTTGGAGGCTATTGGAGGCTAGAAGTTCAAGATGAAGGTATCATCTGGGCTGGTTTTCTCTTCAGAGTCCACAGCGTTCTGGTACTGACAACACAATCCTTGTGGTTTCCCTGTCATGCGGAAATCTCTGTGAGTGTGTTTGGTGGATGTGTGTGTATGCTTGCATGTCTGCTGGTTTCTGTTGACTACTGACTTCTTGCATGCCTAATTTTCCTTTGCTTCCAAGGACTTCTGCCATATTGGATCAAGGTCTACGCTCATTCGGTTTGACCATATTCTAACTAACAATAGTGTCCTTAAAGGTTCTATTTAAAAATGGGTTCACATCCACAGTGGTTGGGATAGGACTTTGTAGGGCTTATGATTAAGTCCCCAACAGCCATTTTTAAAAGGAATTAACAAAGACCTAAAATAAATGTTCATGTATTGCAAGACTCAATATCAATTACATAATTTTCCCTTTATTAATTTACAGATTCAATACCATCCATTTAAAATTCCAATGTGTTTTTTTTTTTTTTTTTTTTTGCTTGGGCAGCTACCGGGATTCAAACCCAGGTCTCCAACAAGGCAGGTGAGAATTCTGACACTGAGCCACCATCGCACTGCCCTTTATTTCTTGTAGAAATTTACATGCAGATTCTAAATTTTATATTTAACTACCTGGGACCTACTAACTCAAATAGTTTTGGGCAAAAGGAATAAATTTGGGTACTTATGCCACCATAAATTTACAATAATTAATATAATGTTATTGACAAAGGGTCAGACACATAGATAAATGAAACATAATTGAGTCCATAAATAATCCTATACATGTATGCTCTGTTGTGTTTTTGGTAAAAGTGCCAATGTAGTGTATTGAAAAGGATAATCTTGTCAAGAAATGTTATTGGGGTAACTAGAGATATTTGGAAAAAAAATGAATCACATCTTTCACTTCATCTATGCCCCCAAATAAACTTAAAATGGATCATAAACCTAATGTTGAAGCTAAATCTATCTAACTTTAATAGTAAAACACTGGATAAAATCCTCAGTCTTGAATAAGGCAAAGATTTATTAGATCCCCAAATCACAAAGAATAAAATTTTTTAAATGACATCATATTTCATCAAAATTCAAGTTGTATCCACTTTCTTCTATTATGAAAATGAAAATGTAAGTTATAGTCTGGAAAAAAAGCAGTCAAAATTCATATATTCGATAAATACTTTTATTCAGAATATAAATAAAGAGCATTCACATTTCAATAAGAAAAAGGCATCAGTTAAAAACAGGACAAAGATTTGAGAAGACACTTCGTAAAAGAAGATATACAAATTGCCGATAAACACATTAAAAAGGCACTGCATTAGCCATCAGAACAATCCAAATTAAAACTTCAATGAGATATCACTACACACATTGCAATGCCTAAATGCAACATACAAACAATAACAAATGATGATAAGGATATGAAACATTAGAACACTCATGCATTGCCGATAAAAGCAAAAATTGGTACATTTACCCTGGAAAATACTTTGCAAGTCTCTTTCAATCAATTGTTCACTTAAATATAACCCACTAATTCCACTGGCCAAAGAAAAATAAAAACATTTGCATAGCAGAGAATTTTGCATGAATGTTCGTACTAGTTTCAGTCATAAGAGTTCCAGACTCAATGAAACACAAATTTTCACTCAATAATAAAAAAGGGTGAAGTAATGATACACAAAAACATGGATAAATATCAAAAAATTTATGCTGAGCAAAAGCAGCCAGACAATAATACACAATGCATCATGCCAATTTTATGAAGCCTGTGAAAGGATGAAACTACAGTAGGAACAACAGTGAAAACAGATCAGTGGTTGCTTATGAGTAGGGTCTGGGAAAATTTACTATGGAGTGGTGTGATACCAGGAGAGAATTTTTGGAATAATGGAAATATTCCACATTATTTTCATCTGTTGTATACATTGGTCTATATTCATCAAGCTGTACATTTAAATTGCATGCATTGTATTGAATGCCAATTTTACTTCAAGAGAATCATTTTTTCAAAGTATAGTGCATCTCTTTTAAACAATATAGAGTTGAGCATGTCAATAAAATATGTGGTAGATTGACATATTTTCTGGGGGAGGGGGACATGCTCTTAATTTTACTCCGTCTTTCAGTGAGTGTGAATCTACTCGAAGTAGGACCTCTTCAAGAAATCAATCAGTTAAAGTGTGTTCCAAACAAATGAGGGTGGGCTTTAATCTGGATGACTGGAGGCATTATAAAACAATCTAAGAGATCACAGAAGCAAAAGAAGGTATTACCATGTGCTGTGAGGCAACTACACAAGCCAAGGAACCTCTAAGACTGTGGGAAGCCAGTACGGGACTGCTACCTGCACCACGGGGAAACAAGCCTTCCAGCCTCTGAAATCAGAGCAAAAAAATTCTCACTGTTTAAGGCAACTCACTGTGTGGTATTTGTGATAGTGGCTAAAGCAAACCAAGATCATCAGACAATGTTTATCTTTGAAGTGGAATATTTAGAATATATACATATTTATCAATAATTACAGGTAGCATCTCTCCAAGCTACCCATCCTACTATTTGTTCCTTATATTCTTTTATCACCGCATTTCTTCTTCATTCTGGGGGTGAATCAAGTATTTTTGTAGTACTCTGTTTCTTTGTGGTGGTGGTGGTTCATTATTATTTACTTATTTTTATTAAATTGTTCTTTTAGTTGTTCTAGATATAAAAATGTGCCTATTGGACCTATTAGAGTCTGTTTTATTTGAGTACTTTTCCCATTTCTCAAACAATGCACAAATCTTACAACATCGTAATTCCTTTTATCCCTCCTTCCTTTCTAATTTTGTAATACATTTTACTCCTCCAAATGTTATCTTTCTTTTAATAAATTATTCTTACTATTATTTGAAGCTGTCAAAAATATTTTACATTTATCCATATATTTACTCTTTCTGGTATTATGCATCTCTTCCTGCAGAATTTTCTTTTAATCTATAAGACACATTTAGTACTTCTTATCCTTTAGCAAGACATTCTATCAGTTTTTGCTAGTCTAAAATGTATTTATTTCACCTTAAGTTTGAACAGACATTTTCACAATTATAATATTTAAGTGCTAAATGCATGTTCTCTTTCCGCCTTCATTTCTTGAAAGATACTACTCCATGGCCTTCTGGCTCCCATAGTTTCAGCTGAAAAATCAGCCATAATCTTATTGTTGCTACTCAAGATCATCTGTCTTTTTTTCTGGAGGATAGTAAGAAGTTCTTCCTGTGCACAAATGTGGTTTTCTTCATATGCATCCTGACTGTGTTTGCTGAGGTGCCTCTATCTATTTAATGTCTTTCAAAGTTTCACTAAATATTTCACCATTACTCTTTAAGAATTGAATCTGTCGCATATTATCTATTCCTCCTTACCCTAGTTACATGTATCTTAGAACTTTGGATAATGATCCATATGACTTTCACGTTCCTTTTTTATTTGTTCATTTTTCTCTCAGTGCTTTAATATGTGTAATTTCTATTGATCCTTTTTTTGAATTCATACGTCCTACCTCCTGATGTGCCAGGTCTGATGTTGAACCTGTTCAATGAATCCTAGATTATATATATACATGTGTACATGCATATAACTTTTCAGTTCCAGAATGTGAATTGATTCATTTTATTCATTATATATAGTTGTTAAAATTCACTATCTCCTCAGATATTTTGCACTTCTTTCCTTGTATTAAATTGGGCATAATAATCTGAATTATTTTGAAGACCCTATTAATTCTCATGTCTGAACATCTGTGGATGAGTTTCTATTTTATTTTGTTGTTGGAATTTAGCCTTTCATATATCATTGGTATTATCCCCTATAATTTCTTTAGTTGCAGAGATTTGGATTAAAATTCTAATGGTTCTGGTTGATATTATTGCTTTCAAGAGAGGAACTTCTTGGGACAGTGAGACCGAATAGCAGGGAATTGTTATTATTCTTTTGCTTCATTTAATCATTTTTAAAATTTTCCCCTTATTTTTAATATTTCAATTTCCCCCTTAATCCTCTGATGTGAGTCTTACTCTTAAATTCTGGTCTTTATCCTAGGTCTCTCAGGTATCTCCACTGAAAGCCTGTGATAATCACCAAGGTCGCTCTGCTTTGCTGTGGCTACAATGCTATGTCCTGTTTATACAGCACTTTGTGACTGCCAAAATGATTACTTAGCTCCCTAGCCTCCAGTTGTTTGCTCTGAACTTACTGACGTTTCTCCTAAGCACAACTTAGATACAAAAATTACTTGAAGTGATATTGTTTTCCACAATATTTGGCTTGCTTCCTCTCTAAGGTGGCATCACTAAAGTCTATGGATCACTCCTCAGTCCACTATAACTTTTGTTTTCTTCTTGACTACCAAGGTAAAATTTGGAATAATATCCTCATGGGGTAAAAACTAGTGGATGAATGTAGAAGTCATCTTGTTTTCCTGCCTGTTTTTCATGGATTGTAAACTTTATGCTCTTCTTGTCTCTATTGCAGCTTTGATGCATCAAATAGTTGCTTTGTTTATGTGTCTGGATTTCAGAATTGTTTTGGCAAGAAGGTTAGTTCAATGAGAGATAACCTATCATAGCCAGCCCCAGATTTCATGCCCATCTGTTGAAAAATGGCTTACTTTAAAGATACCCAACAGGTAAGAACATATCATCTGTCCCTTGACACTTGATTTTTAGCATTATCCCAGGAAAAGTCATGATGTAGAATAACTTATACATCCTATATTCCTGTTTCATTAAGGAAACTAAAGAAAGTGTCAGGGCATAGCTCAAGAGGAGGTCCAATCTTCTTCACAGCAGGGATTCTTAACCTGGACTACGTAAATGATAAAATCCTATAATCATATGTCAGAGTTTTGTGTTTGAATGTATTAATATCTTTCCATAGTTCTAATTAATTTTCAAGGGATTTGTGTCATGTATAACTATGTACAAAGTTTAAGAACCACTTTCCTTTTGTTTTATATAATTGAATAAGGCACATTCCCAAGGGTAATAATTCTATATTATAATGTTAAACAGCTATAGCATTTTTTGCCAGGAGAAAATGAATAGATGAATTATATCAAAAAGATGTTTGTTCATAGGGTTATTAACCTTATATCTTTTGGCATCTCCACTTGCGGTGCTCAGAAAGAAGCATGGTAAAATTTAAATATACATGAATAAATATATTCAGAATTGGAGAACTGAAATCGACCAATGCAGAGTATCATGCATGCAAGAATCATTTTAGGATTCTCCAAGGAGCTGAGGTCTCCTACAGAAAAGGAGAAACTTCTCATTATCTGCCTGGTAGGATTTCATCAAATTGAAATTCTCCTCCTGGGGAATTTCAGAATATACAGCTACCTTTTAATGCTTAAAGAAGGTATCAGGAGACTTGAAGTTGCTTATGTACCTGGGATACATAATTTTCTTTCAGAGTTTAAAGAGACAACTACTTTATCTCAACTGTTGGCCAAAGATGGGTTTTAATATTGCCAGGCTTAGTGCCAGTTCTCTGTAGTCTTTATGAAATAGTTGAGGCATGTAAATCCTAGGTACGAAAATACATCCACGATAGATTTTTTAAACCATTATTATACGTCTCCTTGCAATTTGGGGAAGATGAAAAGGTCTTTGTCTCTAGAGGAGAAATCTGTGAATGAATATTACAATTAAAGTCCTGTCATTTTGAGTCTTAAAAGAGAAAGGCAGTATTCCAATGACATCATGCAAATGAATTTTTCCTGCAATGAAAAGTCACCAGTGAAGTTCCAAGTGCCTTTCTAGGACCAAATTCAAGTACAGGGATTTCCTTTTGCAGAGTCCTTGATTTTGAATATGGTTGTTTTACTATGTGGTCTTACTTGAGAAAGATAAACACATAGTATACATCTATCAAAGAATAACTTTAGTTTGTGTAGGGGCAGATTATTGGATCTGAAGTTAGGTATGTAGGCAAATGGGACCAACTGCTTGAGTATCTATGTGAGTGCAATGGGGATAAGATAATGGAGATGATGTGGGTTTGCTAGAATGCTTGATTTTAGTGATGAGTACCCATAGGCAGTTGGTCTACACATCACTTCTGACAGGAAATTGCACGTATACCAGCTGACAGATCAGGGTGTAATGTTTTTACAGGCAGTACAATGGCAATGGCACCCTGCACATTGAGCCACTGTGCTCTGACAGCCACGTGGTAGACGATTGCTCACGTGGGACACAGATGGCAACTAGACATTGTAAGAAAACTCAGGTATTACCACCACCACCCCACCCCCGCAAACTTAAGAAGATACAGGGACTAGGGATGAGTCCAGAACTCCTAACAAGAAGCCAGAGGGAAACATTGATCAGTGGGTACTCTTCTTCAAGCATGCTATTCATTGTCTGTCTTCCATGCTCCTTACTGAGTTCCTAAGATAGTATTAGAAAGGTGAGCACACACTTCCCCCATTCGTAAGGTTGACCAACTTTGTCACGATGAATACATTTTATCAAAGTTTTTCTGAATTGTGAACAGTAGAGTGGATCAATTTTGCAGCTGAGGTCATCTGTATCCATGCTATTATGGACAGAGTCTGCTCCAGTGACTGGCACATAGTAAGATTTCAATGTATTTTCATAGAATGAATGAATTATTAAATATGTAACTGAAAATCCATTAGAATGTATAAGAAAATTTGGTAACTTTCTATTTTAATGCTTTTCTTTCACCCAAAATACTGCCCAAGCTTGTTTATGTCCTAGATAATACCATGAAATGTCAAAATTAGGAATGATAAATTATTTTATTGAAAAATATATTGGAGGGCTCCCTAGAGAAATGGCTCATTCTAGGATGGGTTAGGAAATACACAAGATGAACCTAGAGCATTTTGTAGTGCCAGAAAGTAAGAAGGTACTAAAAAATGTTGATGGGTGTATGCTGCCACATGAAAGAACTTTCAGTGGCCAAAGAATGAACAATTGGAACAAAAAGATAAACATTGCATTGGAATGAACCCAAAGTATAAAATAAATATCCGTGAGTCTGTAATCATAAAAATGATTATATAAATAGAAGGGTAAAAGAGACAAATCTCCTGTGTAGAATAATTCCAAAGAATATAATTAAATACTCCACCCTTAAGTATGTAGAGCTTAATTTTCCAACACTTAAGTTTGAGCAACACATGTTGCCTTCCTTCCAAAGAGAACAGAATGAAAAGAGGTAAAAAGAGTAGCTTTAAAGTGGAGAAAACTGAAAATACTACCTCATTCAGATGATTAAGGCAACATCAACATTGATAACTCATGCTGATTCTAGGTACCCAGGATGCGATTTGTGCCAGATTGGAGCTATTATGTACCCCAGAAAAGCCATGTCTTTTTCCTGCTCCAACTTTGTGGGGGAAGCCATTTCTTTGAATCCTCATTCAATACTACAGGGAGGAAACTTTTGATTAGATCATCTCTATGGAGATGGGGCATGCCCAGTTGTGGATGTGGCCTTTTGACTAGATGGAGATGTGACTCCACACATTCAGGGTGGGTCTTGATTAGTTTAGTACAGTCATTTAAAATGTGAAACATTCTGGAGAAACCTCAGATGTAGACACTTAGAGAAGAGTTGCTTCACAACTGACAGGTATATTCTGTCAGATACCTGGATGTTGGATGTGCTTAGGGTGCCTAAAGAGAGAGAAGATGCCTAGACATGGACAGAGCCCAGCAGATGTCACCATGTGACTTCCCAATAGATGCTGAGCAAGCCAGAATCCAGAGATCTCTTGGAGGAGTTAGATGAGAACCCACAGAAGCCAAGTGAGGAATCCCTACAGGAACAAGGCTGAAAACAATGGAGCCCAGGATCAAGGGACCAGCAGATGCCAGCCTCATGCCTTCCCCAGCTGACAGAGGTGTCTTGGATGGCATCAGCCTTGAGTGAAGGTAACCTCTTCTTGATTCCTTAATTTGGACATTTTTATGGTCTTAGAAATGTAAACTTGTAACTAATAAATTCCTTTTTTAAAAGCTGTTCCATTTCTGGTACAATGCATTCCTATAGCTTTGGGAAATCAAAACACGATGTGATGAGAATGATGCTTTACTTCTGTGGTCTTCCTCCCCAGAGTCCATAATCCTAGTCTATTTATAAGAAAACAGCAGACAAATCCCAATAGAGGGCCATCTTAGTAAGTACCTCTTCAAAACTCTCAGTCTTCAAAGTTGACAAATGTCTGAGATGCTGTCTAATCAAGAGGACCTTGAAGAGGCAAGATGACTAAATGTAACATATCTTGGTCCAGAAAAAGGATATTAGATAATAACAAAGGAAATCTGAATAAAGTATAGACTTCAGCTAATAATAAAATATTGATACTGGTCAATTGAGTGTAACAAATATATCACACTAATATAATCGTAATTGTAATATTAAGGGAGTGGGTATAGACTGTACGAAAACTTTCTGAATTACCTTTACAATTTTTCTATAACTTTAAAATTAAAGTTTATTAAAGGAGTAAGTTGGGCATATAATGACAAGACAGGAGGAGTGTTAAAAGTAGAATTTCATGTTTTTATGTGATCATTCATCATCTTGGGTTTGCTAACTGTGTGGTAGGTAGAATTATGCACCCCAGAAAAGTCATTCCTGTGGGTGTGGGCTAATTGCTCATAGGTTCTTTTGAAAATGTTGATTTTAGTTAGGGTATGGTCAGCTGAATTAGGTTGGACTTTATATGAATACTGGAGTCCTTTGTAAACAGAATGGATTTCAGACATAGAGAAAGCCAAAGAATAAAGTGGAAGTTAATGCAACCTGAAAGAGAAAATTGCATCACCATGTGACAAAAAAGCCAAGGATGCAAAGGGCACAGCAGCCAGCCCCAGAACAACACTGTCCTTTGGGAGAAAACATAGCCTTGCTGATGACTCAATTTTACATTTCTTCTTATCTCAAAACCATTAGTCAATAAATTCCTGTTGTTTACACCAATCTATTACATAGTTATTTCAGCAGCCAGGAAAGTAAGACAGTAACATGTGAAAGAATGAATCTTAAATTTTTATTTATTTCTCAAGTATTTTGGAAAGTGACATTTGCATTGCATATTAAATTACCAGTTTAATTGTAGACTTTTTATTTGTATTTGTGCATATATTAGCTTGTAAGCTGCCAGAATGCAATATATCAGAAATGGTATGGCTTTCCAAAAGAGAATTGAATAAGTTATAAGTTTACAGTTCTAAGACTATAGGAATGTCCAAACTAAGGCATTCAGTTAAAAAAATATCTTATTTCAAGGGAGGCCAATGGATCTGGAACGCTCTGTCAGCTGAGTGGTCACGTGTCTGTTATCTGCTGGTCCCTTGTTTCTGGACTCCATTGCTTTCAGCCTCTGTTTCTTTGGGGGTTCCTCACTTTGCTTCTCTGGGGCTGGCTTTCGTCTCTTGGCTTCTCTTGGTTCTCTCTGGGTCCTGGCTTGCTTAAGGTCTCATGGTGACATCTGCTAGGCTCCAAGCACCGCCAAACATCTGTGTCTCTGCTCTCCATGTGTCTGCATCTGTGTCAGCTCTCCTCTGAAGTTCTTGTTGGTTCTGAGGCTTCTGTCATTTTTTTTTTAACTTTTTTATAGTATAGTATAACATATATACAAAGCAAAGAAATAAAATAGCAATAGTTTTAAAAGCACTCTTCAACAAGTAGTTACAGGACAGATGTAAGAGTTTATCATGGGCTACTATATGATCCTCTAATATTTTTCCTTCTAGGTGCTCCAGAATATAGGAAAGCTTAAATACTTTTTTTTATCATCACAATTGACTTTTTCCCTTCTTTTCATTTTGTGAAAAATAACATACATACGAAAAAGCTATAAATTTCAAAGCACAGCAATGCAATTACCTGTAGAAGATATTTCAGACTTTGACATGGGTTACAATTTCAAAATTTTAGGTTTTTACTTCTAGTTGCTCTAAAATACTGGAGACTAAAATGGATATCAATTTAATGAATGAGCATTCATATTCATTTGCTAAGTCTTATCTTCAATGTAGTATTCCACCATCACCTTTGATCTTTCTGTAACTCTCTTTCAGGTCATTGGGGCTATGGCAATTCTAATTTTTTTTTTTATATTTTGAAAGGGTCTGTCAGTAATATGGAGTAGGGAGATGGAACTATCCGATGTTCTGGAGAGGCTGGGCTAGGATTCAGAACTTATCTGGATCAGGGACCCATCTGGAGGCTGTAGGATTCTGAAAAGTCACTCTAGTGCCTGGAACTCTTGTGGAATCTTACATATTGCCTGAGGTGATCTTTAGGATTGGCCGGAATGGTCCTGTTTGGGGGTTGGCAGGTTATGATCGGTAGCAAGATTTACCTGAAGTTTACTTAAGAACAAGCTCTAGAGTAGCCTCTCAACTCTATTTGAACTCTCTGTCACTGATACTTTATTAGTTCCACTTCTTTTCCCCCTTTTGGTCAACATATAATTGTTGATACCATGGTGCCATGCCTGGATTCATCCCTGGGAGTCCTCTCCCATGTCACCAGGTACACTTTCACCCCTGGATATCATGTCCCATGTAAGGGGGAGGGCAATGATTTCACTTGCAGAGTTGGGCTTAGAGAGAGTTAGGTCACATCTCAGCAACAACAGAGGTCCGACAGAAGTAATTCTTAGGCATGCCTATAGGGTAGTCTACATTTCTCCATTACCTACATAAGCTTCACAAGAGTAAGCCTCATGATCAAGGGCATGGCTTGTTGATTTGGATATCCCTAAAGTTTGAACCAGTATCAGGGGATTCCCTGATGATAGGGTTTAATAGTTCCATATTTTTTCCCCCTCTCTCAGGGGACTTTGCCAATACTTTTGATTATCTGCTTAATGTACTCTAAGATGTTTCCGAGCATTATGATAATCTATACAGGATTAAAAGACCTCTTTCTTATTTTGTGCTTCCTGTATTTCAATTGTCCAAATGAGCTATACAGATAGATTGAAGTAGATCATGCATTGCAGAAAATTTCAGTTCCAGATCAAATAAAGCTTTTTTCCATCAGTCTCAAAGAGTATGTGTGGTTCTAAAATAGAGACACTGCCTTCCCTACCCCTATGTTCTGAATTACTTAAATCCCAACCTCTATGGCTTTGTTCTTATCTCTGAATATCAGGTTACGTATATAAAGCAGCCTCTCAAAGTCCAGAAATAATAATCACCACTCAAGACTTAATGTGTCTGCTCTAAAAGTTTACAATCTAGGTCCCTGTTTTCTTATAAGCGTTTTCTAAAAGTGACCATACCATTTTTTTGTTGTTGTTGATTTTGGCTTCTGTCATCTCTGATTCTCTCCAAAATGTTCCTTCTTTTAAAGGATTCCTGTAAACTAATTAAGACCCACCTGGGAGGGGTAGAGTCATATTTCCATCTAATCAAAAGGTCACACCCACAAATGTGTGTGTCACATCTCCATGGATAGTCTAATCAAAATTTTCCAACCTACAGTCTTGAATTAGGATTAAAAACAAAGGCTGCCTCCACAAGAATGAATCAGGATTAAAACATGGCTTTTCTGGGGTACATAATATTTTCAAACTGGCACAGTGTGCATATGTGGTATGCATGTTTTCCCAAGAGTATTATAAGGATGTAAGTAACACAATTGTTTGAAAATCTCGGCCGCATTTACAAAGCCATACACAGGATATTCATGCAAGCCAATAAATATTAATATGAACTATACACCAAGAAAATGCATTAAAATAGATTTCACAAGGTAATGAAGAGTTAGTACTTGTTCTTGTAATCAACCCTTCTGATTCAATTAGATATTTTGTAATTGAGGGGACATGCAATAATTAAAATAATATTTGCATTCACCATCCATCTCTTCCCTTGCAAGTGGCTGTTAATAACTGCTACCTCTTGGGTGAGATGAAATGTTATATTCCTTTAGAATTTATGTTTTCAAATATATTTTTCTGTACTCTTCCAGGGTAACAGCTTTCAGCTGAAACATTAAAATAAACCTTAAGTTATGGAAGCATTTTTAAAGTAAGAAATTAACATTCAGCCTCCAACTTACCCTGCATTACTGCATGTCATAATGTCATAATCTCTCTGTAAACTAAGATATACTGTGAATCTTAGCTATCTGTTTATTGGTGAATCACATAATCATTTAACCACAATTAAAACAGAGTAAATTGTAGCTGCTTCAAATTCTGTTAGCTCATGAAGATGTACTTGAATGTCAAAATATATTCCTAGAAAAGAAAAAAAAGATAGCATAAGTAATTTAATTGAGCTGAATTTTTATATTTCACTAATGGGTATAATCACTGCTCCTCTGACAGCATAAGTCATTTTTGTGCACAGGAAGAAAGCACTTGGAATGTATTTTATCCATTATGTGTCATGGTAATACAAATTTGACCATATTATCCACTTTCTATGAGCTAACTTTTAAAAACTATTTGTTGTCTGGTAAATGTTAAAATTTAAATTGCTATACTTTTAAAATTAATTTGTTTGGTGCAAAATTTTCCTACTTTTTGTCTACCTGGAACATAATTCTACCCAACTGATTTTCTGGAAATATGTATAAAAAAGCATTTTTCCTAATGATTTCAGCAGATTTAAGTCCAAACTCTTGCATATGGAATTAAGGAAACTGTATAATCAGGCTTCAAGCTAGTTTTCTAAGTATTCTAAGCTGTGGTATAGTAATCTTGAGCAGAGACTCTGGCAATAGCCTGTGCTATGCAAAATCAAGGTTCCAGCTCTTATTACTTGTGTGAATTTAGGCAAATTGTTTAATCCCATTGGTAAGTTGCTGAATCCATTGCTAAGTGTCATCATCTACAAATATGAATGGTTATATAGGCTTCAAATCCATATCTGAAGCTCTTGAGCACAAATGAATTTTGGAATTCATACTTATATAAAAATTATATATGAATATTTTATATTATAATAAATGTATTAGAAAAGTAATATGGCATATATACTATATATTACTACTTGACAAAGGGATCTGAGGAGTCATCTTTTAATTAAAAAAATGAATACTTTGGCAGTAAAACAAATGCATATTCACATTATATTGCCTCAAGTAATTATTTTACACCTAAACTGTGCATGTGTAGGAAAAACTTCAACAAACTCAGAGCAAATAACAACTGGGAACTTACAGAGCTAAGTAGTTATTGTAGTAGCCAAAGGTTCTGAGTAAAGAGGAGGTAGAATTATGGTTTCAACAAAGTACAGCAGCCTTAATGACTATCACAGGCTTTCAGTGGAGATACCTGAAGAACTGTATCCTAGAGTAAAAGGCAGCATTTAGGAGTAAGAATCACATCTGGGGATTAAGACAAAATTGAAATAGACTAGATTAAATAAAGCAAAAGAAGAAAATAATAATAATCCCCTGCTATTCTATCTCATTGTCACAAGAAAAAGAAAATAACCCTCTCTTGAAAATAATAACATCAACCAGTGGCATTGAACATTTAATCCAAAATTTCAACAACTAAATAAATTACAGGGCACAATGAAAATAATATATCAAAGGACTGAATTCTAACAATAACAACAAAATAAAATAGAAACTCATCCATAGGCTATTTAGATATTACAGTTAATAGACAAAGTCTTCAAAATAAAGTTAATATGCCCAATGAAGTACAGGAAAGAAATGCAAAATATCTATAAAGCTGGTGAATATAAACTATTAATATAAATGTATAAATGAATCAGATTCACGTTCTGGTACTGAGAAATAAAACATATGTCATTTAGAACTCACTGAATAGGCTTAATTTAACATCAAAGCTGGTGCAGCAGTACACAGGATGTATGAAACAATAAAAGGATCAATAGAAAGTATACATATTGAAACATTGCAAGAAAAATGAGCAAATAAAAAATGAGCATAAAATTCATATGGGTCATTACCAAAAGTTCTAAGATATGTATAATTAGAGTACCAGAGTAAGAAAATTTGACTGCTTCAAAGCTGGACAAGTATTGGTGAAACATTTATTGAAACTGCTGAAAGAAAAATGGATAGTACCTCAGTAAACTCAATTAAGATAAATATAAAGAAAACCACATTTGTGCATGCAAAAATATGTTAATATTCTCCAGAGAAAAAGACAAATTATCTTCAAAATAATAGCAATAAGATTATGGCTGACTTTTCAACTGAACCTATGGAAGCCTGAAGGCTATGGAATAGGAATGAAAGAAAATGACATTTTTTAGCACTTAGGCATGATAGTGAATTTCTACCCCAATGTATTGCCAGTGGGCAAGAAATCATAAAAGAGTCTTACAGTTTGAAAGAAAATCATTAAAGGAACAAATGAATAATACCAGAAATACCAAATATGTGAATAAATACAAAATAATATCCACTGTTTAAAATAATAGTAACAATAATATCTTGAAGGGGTGCCAACATTTGCAGAAGTAAAATATATGTCAAAACAGCAAAAGGAAGGAGGGAAGGGGGGCTAAATTGGATTAAACTTCTGTAAGCTTTTGGCATCGTTTGAGAAAGAGGAAAATTATTCACTTAACACAGAATAGACCCAATATAAATATTCTGTTCTCTAGAATGACCAATAGAAGAATAATACAAAAATATATATGTAAAAAATAATAATCACAACAAAAAATGGAATATTAAAAATATATTTGATTCATCCTACAGATAAGAAAGAATAAACAAAGTAATTTAAAAACACATGGTACAAATAGCAAATAGGCAGGCTTAAATATGATATATGGTTGTATTTACATATATTTATATCGAAATTAAACATATAGTTACTGATGAAGTTGTATATATACTAAATATTTCAATTCAAAGACAAAGAAGGGCAGTTTGATTGTGTCTTAGTTTGGATGAGCCACTATCACAAAAACCACACAGTGAGTCAGTTTAAACAATGGGGATTTATTGATTCACAGTTTTGGAGAACAGGAGATTTGCGTCCTCCTGTGGTCAGCAGTGTTCAGCTGCTGACTTTCTACAATCCTTGGGATTTCTTGACTTGCACTACTCTCTCATACCACATGGCGATATCTCTCCATTTTCACCTCTGTGACTTTTCTCCTTATAAGACCTCCAGAAACCCAGATTAAAACCCACCCCCATTCAGTTGGACCAACCAACACCTTCAAAAATAACATCTTCAAGAAGTCCCACTTAAAATGTGTTCGCACCCACATGAAAGTGGATTAAGATTAAGAGCATGCTTAATGCTTAAGAGCATGATTAGGCTGAAATTATTCTTCAAAGAGAAACTATGGGCAGAGTTAGTCAATGCATGGTTAGAATGCAGCAGTGTTGAGAGAAGATGCCCTTATAGGCCAGCACTCTTACTTTGAGGAATTATATATCATTTAGCTAATCCAATGATAAACATCTTATTTAATTCTCAAATAAGAATTTAAGTCCCACTTAAAATGTGTTCACACTCACATGAAAGTGGATTAAGATTAAGAGCATGCTGTTTTCTGGGGCACAATATTCAACTTAACACATCCTCTAACATTTTTAATAAAAACTTTCAAAAATACAGAAAACTTGAATGAATTACAAAGTGGAAGTTTACACACCTTCCACCTAGGTGGAATTTTGCTTTACTTTCCATATCATATTTCTGTTTCTCTATCCCTTCAATCACCAAACAATGCCTTCTCAAATGTTTCTTATGCATTACCAAGCTAAATTGCAGAGAGTACCCTTCAGTTCTAAACACTTTTGTGTGCATATTATTATTAACAATGATTAATTCTGACACCCACACATACAGCTTTCAGCTAATCTTTTTCTTTCAGAAATTGAATTTTCTGTTCTCAGTTCAGTGGCTTTGTGAGTCAATCTTTCTTAAAGGGACATCTCCACTGAAAAGTTGTCTCTTACACTTGTCTTTCCAAGCCCCTTTGTATCCTCCCATACCACAAAGTACACCTACCTAATCATTTGCTAATGTGAATCTCTCATCTGATGGGCTTTACACTTGGGTGGAAAGCTGGCAAGAGAGTTTTCCATGTGTTTATTTGAAACTCATAGACTTTGCCTTCACTATAAGTAGGAATTCAATCTGCCCTCCTACTGGCCCTTCTCTCCAAACTATCCTCTATCACTTGAATCCCCTATTGCTCCAATAAGGACAAGGGTGGGTAGATATTTCCACAAGTGTTGCAGAAGCAGATATCCATCAGGGGGTGAGATGACAGTCACTCTTTGTTTGCAGACTCTCCAAGTCTCTGTGAGTCATGTGAGTAATTGATTTTGGGCGGAACCTTCTACCTACAGGCTTTCAGGTTGGGGGTCATAAAGCACCCATGTGATGGAGAGAGACAAGTCAGAATGCTCTGTCCTGATGTCCTTCCATTTGATCTCTATAGTCTGCTACTTATAATGTCTGGAATGATGTAATTTTGGCTGTCAAAAATTTTCCTTCTCTTAGAGCAGAAAGTATTTTTTTTTATTTTGATATCTTTATAAAAATAGCTGGAAAAATACTTAATTTTAATTATTCATTACTATTTCAATATGTTATTAGCCAACTTGTTAATATTTTATGTAGGTCTCTTTCCAGCTGTATAAACAGTGATGAACATGAATAGATTCTTTTGGTTAGTGGCGGTCTAACATTTTTACCAAGTTTGAACTAGCTTAAAAATGTATTTACAAGTTATTCATTATTTTTCTTTGTGCTGGAATATTATAAATAGCTAGGCACTAACATGCAGCTTTAAACTTAGGAAGAGCTCTCCTTAAAAGTGAACTTGGCAATCACTTGAAAAAATAGATGTTCATATCATTTTGTTCCTTTTATTTCCTTTGGATTAAATGTGCTCATATTTTTTGTTTCCTTTCCTATGATTTTTACTTTCTTTAGACTTAATAATGGTCATCATGTTCTTTGGATAATTTATATCTTCTTAGAAAATATCCCATTCAGCTAAACTTTAAATATCTTAGCATGGACTTACACCATTTTAATGCACATTTGAATTTTTGAATTGTTATATTTATCCTACAACAGCTAGTATAATGAAATGTTTTGTAGTACCTCATGCATTCTATTAATGAGTTTTCAATATATAAAAATTTCTATAAAAGAAGTGGTAGAAGACTAACATGAGGTTTTAATACCCTACCATATATTAAAATATACAAATGTTTTAGTAGCCACTTAAGCTGGGAAAAGAATAGACTGAAAAACTGATAAATAA
Source organism: Tamandua tetradactyla (assembly GCF_023851605.1). NCBI lineage: Eukaryota > Metazoa > Chordata > Mammalia > Pilosa > Myrmecophagidae > Tamandua > Tamandua tetradactyla. The sequence goes on from NC_135343.1 coordinate 68,350,076, forward strand.
GGAGGAGAATAAAGAATGAAGAAGAAAAAGGAAAATAAGAAGTCAATAAGCACATCCAAGAATTTCAAATACGCATATGATTAGGTTGAAATTATTCTTCAAAGACAAACTATGGACAGAGTTAGTCAATGCATTGTTAGAATGTAGCAGTGTTGAGAGAAGAGGCTCTTATAGGCCAGCACTCTTACTTTGAGGAATTATATATCATTGAGCTAATCCAATCATAAACATCTTATTTAATTCTCAAAATAATCCATTGACATGGGTACTTTTACTTCAGCCCATTTTCGGTTAAAGAAAGTGAGATTTCAAGACAAGTGATTTGCTTGAAAGTCACACATTCAGTAACAGAGAATCCAACCTATGGCCTTCAGGTACTACTGGCTTCTATTTTGATTTTTGAGAGCAAAGGACATTACCCAAGTAAGTTTGAGCTGAAGATGGCTGCCCACATATCAAAGCATCATACTACACACTGGCTAAGAATTGGTCTGTTGAAACATTTCTTTTCCAATGACATATAAACCACATATGCATTATCTAAGGACAACTTTTATTCCCAAGCTCTACTCAACAATGCACAATGTTTCTCAAACTGGGATATGAATTCTCCATTGAAATGACATGGTGTTTGTGCTGGTTTGAAACTGTCATGTAAACCAGAAAAGTCATGTTCTTTAATCCTCATTCAATATTCCTAGGTGAGATATTTTTGATTGTTTCTATGGAGCTATGACCCATCCAATTGTGCATGGTAACTTTTGATTAGGTGATTTCCATGGAGAAATGTCCCCACTCATTCAAGGTGGAGTTGCTTACTGGATCCCTTTACAAGTGAACCATTTTGGAAAAGGTTTTAGAGCCAACAGAACTAACAAAACCACACATCCAGAGACTTTTGGAGACAAAGAAGGAAAATGACCTTAGGGAAGCATCATGCAACAAGAAGACAGGAGAGAAAGCTAGCAGACATCATCACGTACCTTCGTGATATGTGATTGAAAATTTGGATGAGAGAGAAACCCAAAATGTCATTGGCCTTCTTGAGCCAAGATTTCTATCCCTGCAAGCCTTAGTTTAGACATTTTTATAGTCTTTCGTTAGTTTGGACATTTTCATGGCCTTAGAACTGTAAATTTGTAACTTAATAAATTCCCTTTTTAAAAGCCATTCCATTTCTGGTATATGGCATTCTTGCAGCTTACAAATAAACACACACATCGGTACCAGAGAAATGGAGTGCTGCTGTGGTTTGCAAATACCAAATATGTTGGAAGAGCTTTTTAAACGGATAAGGAGGAGATTCTGAAAGAATTCCAAAGAGCTTGATAGAGAAGGCCTAGAAGGTTTTGAAGAGACTTTTGGTAGAAATGTGGACTCTAAAGCTACTTCTGATAAGGCCTTAGCTGAAATGATGCATGTGTTATTGAAAACTGGAAAGAAGGCAATCCTTGTTTTAAAATGGCAATCAGTCTAGCAAAATTGACTACTGGTTTTTGGATGGAAGGCAGGTTCTAAAACCTGTGAACTTGAATGCTTAACAGAAGAGATTTCCAAATTAAATGAAGAAAAAGCAGCATCGTTTCTCCTTGCAGCTTATAGTGAAATGTTAACATGAAAGAGATCAGTTGACAACTGAACTTTTGGGTACAAAGAAACCAGACATAGATGGTCTGGAAAATTTTGAGCCTACAGAAATGGAGATCTCAGAGACTAGTGACCCCTATGAGGATTTAACCAATCATGGAAGCAGTCAACCAATACAGGACAATTGAGTATTTGAGATGAAATTATCCAGAAAGGATTTGTGGAGAGTCCTATTGTCTGATGGGCCTGATCCCAGAGACTGTAGAGAAAACCAAAGAGAGTGTTGCAGGATCTTATAAATGGAACCACTGGCAGTCTTGGCTAAAAGGGACAGAAAAGGAAAAAATTGAAGGAAAGATAACTTCAGAAGCAGAACCTTGGAAACTAAGGTCTGAAATCAAGAACCTCAGGCCAAGAGAGGGGATCCACCCAAGTATTTAGAGTAGGTGAGTTTACTCAGAAGGACTGGGTGGGCCTTCCACTGCAATATTCTAGAAGAGTTGTTCCCCAGGCTTTGGGGAGGATAGGGCACATTATTTGGGGATTGGGGAGAGTCTGGCTAACACCCCATTGCTCTGGAAGGGTTGAGCATGTGCCCTGATGCTTGGAGAGGGTGGAGCTAAGAAACAAATTGTCTCCTCAATGTCCTCCAAGGTTGCAAACTCCATGCCAGCATTTGGAGAGAGCAGGATCACTGCATAAGCCCTTTGCAAAGAGTGGGACTGCTGCTTTCTAAAGCCTTGAATATAAATGACTCTCAGATTTTGAAATCTAATGAAGTTTTCCCTGCAGGTTTTAGAAGCTGTTTGGGTCCGGTGACCTGTGTGCCATCCAATTTCTCCCTATGGAAATAGTAATATAAATCTTTGACTGTCACTCTTCTGTATGTTGGCAACAGATCATTTTTTTCTCAGTTTTACAGGTCCACAGCCAGAGAAGAATTTTGCTTTAAGGCAGACCATACCTGTAGCTGGCTTAGTTGAGATTTTGCACTGTTTCTGACTTTGTATAATATTTGTATTTTTACTGAAATGGTTTAAGGCTTTGTAATATTGTGATGGAATGAATGTATTTTACACTTGGAAAGAACATGTCTTTGGGGGGTCCAAAGGGTGGAATGTGCCAGTTTGAAACTGTCATGTATGGAAAAGCCATGCTCTTTAATCCTCATTCAGTATTGCTGAATGAGATCTTTTTATTGTTTCCATAGAGCTATGGCTTACTCAATTGTGGGTGATGCTTTAATCAGATGGTTTCCATGGAGATGTGTTTCCACCCAGTCAAGGTGGGGTTGCTTAATGGAGCCCTTTAAAAGGGAACCATTTTGGAGAAAGCTTTAGAGTCCATAGATCTAACAGCACCCACACAGCCAGAGACCTTTGGAGATGGAAAAGGAAAATGTCTTTGGGGGAGCATCACGAAATAAGAAGCCAGGGAGAAAGCTAGCAGAGTCACCATGTAACCTCCCAGCTGAGAAACTCTGAACTTCATCAGCCTTCCCGAACCCAGATCTCGTTCCTTGATGCCTTAGTTTGGACGTTTTTATAAGCTTGCCTTAGTTTGGACATTTTCATTGCCTTAGAACATAAGTTTGTAACTTAATAAATTCACTTTGTAATAGCCATTCCATTTGTGGAATATGGCATTCTGGCAACTTACAAATTAAAACAGTATTATAATAGAGTATTTAATTTGTTTGGAAATCCTTCCATTGCACAGAATAACACTTAAACCATCTATTTGCCTGATATTATGTTTGTGGATGATTGGCCCATTAAACTCACACCTAACAATCAAGCCTTAATTTAATGAAAATTAAAGGAAATACTAATATATCTATAAAGTTTGTATGTAAAATGCCTTCCATTATGTTTCAGGATATCCTCCACTACAACATTTGAAGTAATTCAAAGAGAACTTCAGTAAGAGATGATTTGAAAAACCTCAATCTTAGGCATCAAATTAGGATAATCTATTTGAAAAAAAGTAGCACACACTTACATGGAAGCATTTTCATTCCTACTGTCCTCTATTTTTGGGCAAAGGGGTCATTATTTATCATCACCTCCCCATTTGAACCATCCTGAATACTCATTGCCAAATTAATCTTCCTAAAAAAGGAATTTTGATGATGACACACCTGATAGAATCCCCAGTGGCCATGTATTCTCAACTAGGTGGGGTTCATAATAATTACCATTTTCAAGTATTACACATTTAAGTTTCAATCCACTATTTTAACTTTATATCTTCTTTTAATTTATTTTGATTCCACTATTAATATACTTTTATTTTATTTTTAAAAGGTATAATTTCACTCACTTTTATATTCTGGACAATATACATACAGATATTTTGGAAGGGGCTGTTGATAATATAGAATAAGGAAACGGAATTAGTTCATGTTCTGGAGAAGCTGGCCCCTCAGCACTTCAGGACTTATCTGATCCAGGGACTTATTTGGAGGTTGTAGGTTTCTGGAAAGTAATCCCAGTGCATGGAATTTTGTAGAATCTTATATAACACTCTATGTGTTTTTTAGGATTGGCTGGAATTGTTTTGGTTGGGGTTTGGCAATCCATGATAGGTAGCAGGGTCTGACCAAAGCTTGTGTAAGAGTGCACTCCAGGCAAGCCTCTCAACTCTATTTGAACTTTCTCAGTCACTTAAACTTTATTTGTTTGACTTTTTTCCCCCTTTTTGGTCAGGATGACATTGCTGATCCCACGGTGCCAGAGCCAGGCTCTTGCCTTTGAGTCATCTCTCACACCACCAGGGAGACTTTCACCCCTGGATGTCATGTCTCATGTTGGGAGTAATGAGTGAAATTTGAGAGTTAAAGTTGAGAATACAAGTTATCAGGAGATAGAAAGAAGGTAGAGACCAGGCATTTGATGCTGAAGGAATACATCAAATGTTCAACAGGACTTATTGTAAAGATCCAGAAATGGATAGCACGATACTATCTGATGGTAGAACAATATTGTAAGTACACTGAATGAAACAGAATGTGAGTATGTTTGAGTGAGGAGGGCTGAGGGCATATATGACACCAGAAGGAAAGATAGAGGACAAAGAGTGGGATGGTATAACTTAGCAATGCCTAGAGTGAACGATAATGATGATTGAATGTACAAATATAAAAGTACATGAGGGAGAACAAATGAATGCCAATGGGTTGCAATGGGTTGAAAATGGGTTGCATATGGGAAAATATTATCAATGCATGCTAGGGTTTATCACAAATAGTAAATTGTAATATCCTTCCTTTGATGTAACAAAGGCAATGTGCCATAGCTAAATGTCAATAAAAGGGATAAAAGGGATGGGTACAGGCTTCTTTGCAGAACTAATGGAAATGGTTTGTTTTAATTTGTTAATTTCTGCCAGAATGCAATATATTAGAAATGGAGTCGCTTTTGAAAATAGAATTTATTAAGTTGCAAGTTTACAGTTCTAAGGCTATAAAATTGTCCAAATTAACGTATCCAGAGAAAGATATCTTGACTCAAGAAAGGCCAATATCTGTCACATGGGAAGTCACATCTTCATCCAGTCAAAAGGCCACACCTACAACTGGGCACTCCACATTTCCATGGAAGTAACTGAATCAAAAGGTCACATCTACATTGAGTGCATCAATCTCCATAGAAACAATCTAATCAAAGATTCTACCCTAAACAATAGTTCTGGCCCCACAAGATTGTATCAAGATTAGAACATGATTTTTCTGTGGTACATACAGTTTCAAACTGGTACAACCTCATGTAGATTTTGGTGATGAAGCCATGGCTATGTGATTATACTGGTAACCATTGATTTTTTACTTCGGTTGGATTGTATGATGTGTGAATAAAACTGTTTAAAAATGAACAGAGATACAACTGCTGAAGAAAATGTGGAGAAAGAGATGTACCAAGTCACTGTTGGTAAGGAAACAGAGCTGGCAGCCCCTCTGGAGGGCAGTATGTGGCTCCATAGATGGCTAGGTATATGGTTGCCATATGATCCTGCAACCCTGTAATTAGATGCATATGTGGAAGAAATGAGAACAGGGACACAAATGGACATTTGCACATTGGTGCTTATGGTGTCACTTCATGATTTGCCATGAATGGAGGTGGCCTAAGGATACAATGGCTGAGGAATGGAAGGGGGGATTATGGTGTATGTGTACAATGAACTATTGAGTGACTGCAAGAAGGAATGAAGTTGTGAGGTATACAAATAGGTGAATGAAACTTGAAGACAGTATGTTGAGTGATCTAAGTCAGAAATGAAAAGACAAATAATACAATGCATCACTAATATAGACTATAATATGTAAACTTTGAATATTGTATTTTGAGTATAGGTTATCAACTGAAGTCTTACTGTAAAGGTTCCTAGATTGTAAGTTCTAAAAGCTTATTCTGAAGTTATAACTGTTATTTCAAAATTTTGAGATGCTGAGTTCTTTGTGTATAAACTGGTCATTCCCTATAACTCGGTTTATTTTTGTGACACTTGAGACTCAGAGATAGAGTTCTGCAGCTATGAAAGTCATCATTACCCCCTACAACAATTGTTAGAAATGTCGCAAAAGTGATCTTACTTCAATTAGAGATATGAACAAAGCTGACCTGGATAGAACTAAGGTAAATCAGAGTAAAAGGTAAAGGACGATATTGATTGTGTATTAAAACTTCAACTTCTTTGTGTGACCAAGGAAAGGGATACTTATTTTGTGAAAAATTTATATTTTTGTTAGCACACTACGTAATTTAATTTGTATAGTCGGCTTATTTGAACACCATAATTACATGGCAACTTGAATAGGGAGTCGAATTTTGTTGTTTTGTATGGTTGGTGTGATGCCCTGACAGATCCCAGAGTAAATTGGGAAGAATTTAAAAAATATTTGCAATGTCCCCTTGAGGAACTTGGGTAAAAGGTGGAAGTATTAAATGTCCCCACTGGGGAAGACCTGAAGTTCTTGTAAACATTAGGGACTGTCAATTTGATGGGCCATACCCTTGATCTTGTGTCTTGCCTTTATGAAACTTATTCCTGCAGAGTGGAAGCCAAGCCAACTTATGATTATGCCTAAGAATCCCCCCCCCCACCCCATCTCAGAGAAACTCTTTGGTTGCTCAGATGTGGCTTCTTTCTCTAAGCCAACTCCAAAGGTGAACTTACTGCTCTCCCCACTAAGTGGAACATGACTGCAGGTATGTAAACTCCCTGGTAATGTGGGACATGACTCCCAGGGATGAGCCTGGTCCTAGCAATGTGAGAGTGACAAAGATTCTGGACCAAAATGAGGGAGAGAAATGAAGCAAAATGAAGTTTTAGTGGCTGAGAGATTTCAAATAGAGTTGAGAGGTCATTCTGGAGTTTATTCCTATGCAGTGTATAGATACTCCTTTTCAGTTTTTGGTATATTGAAGAAGCTAGAGGGAAATACCTAGAACTGTTGAACTGTAAATAGCTTTGATTCTTGAAGATGATTGAATAACTACAGAGCTTTTAAGGTATGCTCATGTAATTGTGAAAACCTTGTGACTGATACTCTCTTTATCCAGTGTATGGAAAGATGAATACAAAAATAAAAGATAAAAGAGAAAAAACAATAGGGGGTGTAAGGGTATGGGGTGTTTTGGGTGTTTTTTCTTACTTTTGTCTCTTTTTTGTGAGTTATAAAAATGCTCAGAAATCTATTGTGATGAATGCACGCTTATATGATGATACTGTGAATCACTGATTGTACATTTTGGTGATTATATGGTATGTGAATAAATAATACATAGCAATAAAATAGGTGAATTGATGTGATGTTCAAATGAACTAGTTACATATATGCAACCAAAGGAAAAGTAGCACAAAGTTCATGGCCAAGTCAATTTGTTCTAACTACCTGAGCAGGCCAGCACATGATATATATATGTACCCACACACAATTTTGTACTATCTTCTTTCAAAAATATTGCCTGTAAAATGTGTGTGATATACATGCATACATATGCATATAAATGCATGTATAATTCCATATATATATTCATAATTTTTTCTCTTCTCCAAGTTACTGAAGATCAAGAACTTTTTCTTCTAGCCATTGTCATGGAAGCTTGTAAGTTTTCTCTGTCAGGTCTGAGTATTTATTCTTTGCCATCTTTTCAGTGTTTATTCATATAATCTTATGTTTCTTCTTCACTGTCTATAACCATCAGTTACTATGCTTTTACTCTCCAATTTCTAGCAAGGCATACTCATACCTGGCTCAGCAACTCTGCAGATTTAATTTCAGTTCTCATTGATGATAATTTTCCTAAAGACTCATTTGGATCAAAACAAAATCTCTTCTTTGGAAAGCAACTTCTGATCCTTAGGGGACTCTCCATATTCTGGGGTTCTTTACTGTTTTTATAACTGAACTACTCCCAGAAAGCTAGAGAAGTGTCTTTGACCCACTGCTTATGCTGAAAGAACCCTTCCAAATGACCTGATCCTCTTCAAAATAGTCTTGGCTCCTAAGACTTGGTTAAAGAGATCTTTAACAAACTCTAAATATTGGTCTTTTAAAAGACTTATAGTTTCCTCTACCCATCTAGGTCCTTAATCTTATTGGTATGCTGCCATCACTGACTTATAGGATCTACTATTTCCTTTCATGCCTTGCATGTCACATGTTTTCTTGCTTTGTATTTTTTATTTCAATGAAAATTTAAGATTTCTTTGTGCATCTCTGGTCATTCTATGTCATTCGTCTCAAGCAAAAAATATGGTCAGACACTTTAATGTTAAGATTTATTTATTATCTACCTAGCACTCTTTTTGTTTATTTTTAATTCAGACACTCTGATGCAGACAGAAAACCACATTAATTATCTATATATCACACTTTCATAAGAAGTATTTGTCTCAAGGTAAACTTATTAATCAACAAGTGAATGTAATGTTTTACTCAAGTAAGTAAGACATTTTGGATCTATATTTTGACAATAGCCATTATTTTATTGACATCATTTCTTTCAATTCTCCCTCCTTCTTCCCCCCTATGATTCATTTATTACTTATCCAATACTCAGTAATCCCCTACTATGTTTCAAGTAAAGTACCATGTATTGGGGTATAATTATGAGTAAAACAGATCCTGCCTTGGTTATCATAGAGCTTCCAGTCCAGGGAAGGATTAAAGGAGTCATTACATAATTTTATAATGCATATGCTGACAACTAATATAAGTATGCCACAAGAAAGTATAGGGCACTATGAAAATATACAAATGGAGAAACTGACCTAACCTGAGAAGGTCACGGATGGCTTTCTTGAAGATTTGATGCATCAGCTAAGGTATGGAAGTGCTGCAGAAGAGTGAAAGAGGTAAAATGGAGAAATATAATAGAGAATGAACAGAGGAGGAGAGTAGTGGAAAAGGATAAGACTGTAGGCCAGGTGAGAGATTTGGCCTTAGGACAATGATGAACATTGGAAAACTGAAAAGGGGAAAGAGAATCAGACAATGTTTTTATAAAGATCCATTTGGCTGCACTGGGGAGGGTCTTCAAGGAAGATAGCTTAGGAATAAATAAGGTATGCACAAAGATCAGTTGTACGTTATTGTCATAGTATAAATAGGAGAGTGGACTGGGCCAGCAAGCAAGCTGGGAAACCCAAAAGAAGTGGATTGCAAAAGTCATTAGTAAGGAAAGCCAGCAGGACTTGATCACGGACTGGAGAAGGTAGGAAAGATGTGCCAAGGTGGGCCAGTTTGAAACTATTATGTACCCCAGAAAAGCTATATTTTAATCCTGATCCAATCTTGTGGAGAAAGACCTGTAGTTTAGGATGGGAAATTTTGATTGGATTGTTTCCATGGAGATGTGACCTATCCAGTTGCAGGAGTAACCTTTTAATTAGATGGAGATGTGACTCTTCCCATTCAAGATGGGTCTTAGCTAGTTTACTGGAGTCCTTTAAAAGTGGGAATATTTTGGAGAAACCTCAGATGCAGAGGCTTGGAGAACAGTTGCTTCAGAGCTGACAGAGACACAGACTTTTGGAGATTCTTGGAGCTGACAGGGAGAGCAGATGCCTAGACATGGGCAGAGCCTAGCAGACATTGCCATGTGCCTTCTCATGAGAAGCTAAGCAACCCAGAACCCAAAGATGTGTCCTAGAGGGGCTGAGTGGAGGCCCGCAGATGCTTAGAGGGGAAACCACTGGCATCAGAAGCTGTAAATAACAGGACTGGGAGCAAGGACCAGCAGACACCAACCATGTGCTTTCCCATGTAACAGACACTGACCTTTCCGGAGTCAAAGTACCTTTCCCTAGATGCCTAAGTGTAGACATCTTCTGGCCTTAGAACTGTAAACTTGTAGAGTAACACATTTCCTTTATAAAAAGCCTTCCTGTTTCTGGTATACTGCATTCCAGCAGCTTTAACAAATGAATACACAAAGTAACTCTATGTTTCTGTACTTCACCAAAATTTCTGGAGAGATGATGTGATGTTTATGAAAACTGGAAAACTGGGCTAATGTCCATGTTTGGAGGTGTTTGAAGATTTGGAGCCAGAGAAAACTGGAGATCCTAAGACTTTTAACTTGAGCCAGTCAAAGAGATGGTCAACATGGATTTTTCTTCAGTTTGTCTAAACAGCAGAAAAAAAGCTACTCAAAGGGAGGTTTCTTCCTCAGTCAGTTGACAAGATTAAAGTATCCAAAATCCAGCTGAGAGAGAGAGAGCTGTCTCAAAAAAGAACAGGGAGCAAACTATTGACACATGGAAAGCAAGCAGCTAAGAAAAAGAAAATTCTTGGGGAATTTTATTGTCAAGTGAGCTGCCAGCCAGAACTGAAAGAGATTGTGAGTGTTTGAAACCAAAACCATGTATCTATCGCCCCAGGCATGTACAGGCAGGAGCAAAACAGAGTCTCCCTGCAGCGGTAGCAAAAGGGGATAAAGGAGAAGGAAAGGCCTCTCCAAGGTGGAGCCAAGGGCCTCCGAAGATGATGCCTGAAGGGCCTCGCCCAAGAGGCCCCAGGTCTTCTAAAATGGATCTGGATCTTTCATTATGTTTAAGGGAAATAATTTTTTAAAAAGAGAGGATTTTTTCTCTCCACTGGAGGCAAATAGTTGTCAGAAAAATAATTTAATTATGAATATAGTGTTCAAAATATGGTAGTGTCCTTTTATTTGGCCTTAGTGTTCTAAATATTTTAAAATCAGTGGAATGAAAACCTGTATTTTGACAGTATCAATAAAATCCTAGAAAATGCAGTTTTCTATAAAATGTCTCAAAATATGCTACCATGTAATGACATATATGTATAATGTTTTTATTTAAAATTTTGAAATATTACTGGTATGTACATAATAATTTCGATATAGACTACTTTAAATTCCTATGACTGTTTTGGTGAGAAGTCAGATTCTATTGAACAAATAGCCCCTTTCCTTCTCATGCCCTTCACTTTACATAAGCCATAAAATTTTTAATTTCAGGAGCAATATCCTCTTCGCAACAGTAGTTTCAGAGAGACCAAAACTTAATAAATATTTCTTAATATTTATTAATGGCTGGTTTCATTTTGGCTGGGCCCTTTTGTCAAATACTGACTATCTAATATAGAATTAAAGCCAGATTTATGCTAATGAAAATATTTTTAATATCACATTTTTTATAAAATGCATTTTAAAGTAGTATGTTTACTAACCCTAAGCATAATTTATATTTGAAGGTTTTGATAATGCTTATAACACTTCATATTATGTCAATCTATTTGATGGTTATCTCTTTCCACTACAGTTTTACAGAAGTATTATTTTCATATGTTGTGTCAGGCAGGTTGTGCATATAAATAAACTTCCCTTTTCAAAATTTTTAAAATATTGACTAAACAAACATGACATTGAAGAACGTCATGACAAATGCATTTTTCAATCTTTTAAACTTTTAGAAAATATTGTATCAGTTTATCTCCTAAAAGTTTCCAACCCTTGGCAAAGACTATTTTTCGCTTTAAAATTTATGGATACAGTAGAATATAGGAGATATTCTAGAGATCATAATTTCTCAGCCACATTAGAAGAATAACTAAGTGATTAAGAAATTAAAATATTAGGAAAGTATATACCAAAATAGCAAAAGTTTGGATCAAATTTTCACTAGAATATGTTCTTTAAAATTTAAAATTTATAAAGATGTTTTCTTTTTCCAAAAATTGAAACATACATGCAAGATAAATAAAAATGTATAAAGGAGCTACAAATTTTTTAAAATGTGCTAAATTTACCAACTCCTTTTATAATTACCATTTATCTTTAAAAGCATCATATCAGTATATTTTATAATTTTCATTTGAAAATAAGTGTGTATGAGTTAAACATTTTGGGCGATTGTAGGTGGTTCAAAAGAAAAGTCATAAATAATATATGATGACAACTAACCTTGTTCATAACTTAGCTCTCCAGTAACTCCACCTCCTGAAATTCAGCCAAGATCAAAGTAATAAATGTAAAAATACTTCAGAGAATTGAACAGAGATGTCACAAAAGTCAGTAGAGTCCATGATGTTCATTTATAGAGGAACCCTTTATATATATATACTCTTATGTCTTGTTTTAGGTAAAAAAAAAAAAGAGAAAGAACAAATCAAATATATATAAAATATCCAGGATATATATATTTTTATAATGCATATATATTAGGTTTGTTTGTTTCATTTGCAATCCTAAATCATGTCAAAACTCTCAAGTTAGGAAAGAGAGGATGGTATATATTGACAAGCATATTAATGGAAAAAAAAGACACAACGGACAGAGACCAAGGGAACAGGAAAATTACAAAACACAGAAAGTAGCACTCCCAAACCAAATCTGTGGAGCCATTTGGTGTCAGAGTATAAGTTTAGTATTGGGTAACTACTATTATGCAATTCCTGACAACATGCAATAATAATTTTTTATAGTAAAATAGCAATTCAAATTTTTGACACTAAACCCCGAAAAATATACTAAAGTATGTTTTATTGACATTATTGTGATAGTGGGTATATACTTCCATCCCACACTGAGGAAAAAAAATTGTCCTAAGGCCTACCAATCACTATGTGGGAAATTCAGTTTTTTAAATTCAGTTTATTCATTTAAGTAAGAGCTCCAGAGAAGTAATGTTTTACTACATATTGAACAGAAACATAATGATTTTTGTTGTTCTCTGAGATAGCGCAATAACTGCTTTGAAAGAACAGTTTCAAAGTGAAAAGAGCATACTTTTGATATGAAGAGTGGCTAGATGTCAATTTTCAACTTTGCCTCCTTTGTTAGCTTTTGAACTTACTCAACTTCTGCATCTATAAAATGTGATAACCCTAACTATCTCACTGAACACTTATGGGAGTTAAACACGTTGTCTACAATGCCAGATTTCCATTAGCTGTACAAGAAAGGTACACTTGCCTTTTTTTCTTTCCCTCCATCTTGCAATTTTCACCCAGAACTGTAAGAGAAATTGATTTGCATAACATAGAAAATGGGAACACAACATTTAGAACCTGTTAAAAATCTAGATAGCTTCTCTTTGAAATAAACCAGTCTGTTCATTTCAGAATACAAATAGCAATTATTAACCCTTACATTATTTATGGTAACTCTTGCATTAAAAAAAATTATGCGGATTCATACATTGCACATATTGGTTAGTGTATTTGTCTTTCATCATGTTCCCCTAAACTGCTGGTTTCTCTAAAATTTCTCTAAAATTCATGCACTTTACAGGGTTTCCTAAGGTGGGACCTGGCCTCCTCCACAATTTTAAGGGACTAAGCAAGGTCAAAAGGGAAAGGAGGGCAGTGCAATGGTGGTGCAGTGGCAGAATTCTCACCTGCCATGTTGGAGACCTGGGTTCGCTTCCCAGAGCCTGACCATATTAAAGAAAAAAGGGAAAGGAGGAGCATGGAATGTGATCAGATACTATACAGAGAGATAAGAATGTTTTAAGGCAGTATTCTAAGAACAATCTGAACACAGTTCAGGTGAGAGAAGAATAAAGAATAAAAGTTTGTAAACATTTTGGAAGTAAAGAAATGTGGAAATGAACATTAAAGGGAGGGTGATTTTCATTGAAACACGCACAAAAATTAGACATTAAAAGCGGTTTTTAAGAAAACAAATCTGAATTTTAAGAAGTAAACCATTCACCAACATGCATTGAAATTTATTTTCAAGATGTCTAAGCTTTCAACAGTACATGTGAAAGCAAGGAAAGAACAGTTTTGATTTCAAAAGACTGGATTTGCTACAGAGGGCATATGAAAAAGCAATGAGAAACTAGATCTTTCAGTACAACAATAATTTTAAAGATTTTTCCCTACATAGATTATACATAGAAGTAGAGAAAATGAGTTTATGTGTTCTAGAAAATTAAAATGGCAGCATCTCATTCCTCTTCTCACTTCTATCATATATATTGTCTATAAAGCAATAGTAACATTATCAATCACCAATCTGCTTATGCTAGTTCCTTGTACCTATAGTCCAACTGTCAAGTCTCATATATAACTCTGCAAATATGTATTCAGGATCCAGGGTATTATTTCTACCACCGTTAACATAATAATTATTAAGCATATAAAACTTTTTATTACAATAAGTATTTCCTCATTATGCCCCAGAAAACAGGGGTTCTCAAGACTCATCAAAAGTGTATGTTTTATGCCTGAGAGAACATATTTGCAGTATGTCTTAGCAGACAAGAATTCAAAGTCTCAACTCTAGCAGAGAATATTTTACAAATACCCAGGTTGTTTTAATGAGTACCTTATCAACATAAGTCACAAGTGTAAGTAGTTCCAGAGACTCATCACAAACTAGCCAGAGAGCCAGTGTACCCTTACTTCAGCATCACTGCCAGTAGGACCACAGTCTATGGTGAAGTAATATGGCACACAACTAGCTCAATCATACAGCGCTGAACTGCATTATCTCTTGGATGACCTTTGCTTCATTTGGTCATCAGCCCGTATGTCATTCAAACAGTGCAATACAGTACCTTTTTCACAGACAACACCATTTTGGAAATTCATTCTTTGAGATACAAGATTATTTCTGAGTATACTTTTCAATATTTGTATTGAGGTATAAAACACATAAAATAAAATGCACAGATCTTTTCTGACAGTAAATTTTAGCAACTGTACTCAACCACTACCCAAATAAGAAATAGAACATTTCCATCACCCAAAACTTTATTGATTGCTTCCATTCGATCCTTGGACTCCCCACCACATGAGGGAAGCGTTTCTGACTTCCATTATCCGCAAGAATTTTGTACGTCTTTGGACACCATAGAACTGAGTCATTTAAGAGATACTTGTTGAGCATGTGTAAGACAACCTTTGTGAAATGCAATGCTTTGATAAAATTTACTCATGTTGTGTTTCAGTGGTGTTTGCCTGTTTGTTTCCTTTTGCTTTTTTTATTACTGACTATGAGTCATTGTATGCATACTCCCAAATCTGCCAAAATACTCTCCAACCCTGCTCCACTTTATATTCCCATGAATAATCCAGTTGCTTCACATTCTTGCCAGCATTTAGTGCTGCCAGTCTTATTCCATCCATTCTAGTGGGTGTGAAATGGCATCTGACTGGGCTTTTATATTTGCATTTTCCTGATGACGAATTATGTGGAACATTTTCTCTTTTGCTGTTAACCATGTGCTATTGGATATATCTTTTGTGTTGTGTCAGCTCAAGTTTTTGCTCACATTTTTTGGGTTGTCCTACAGATTTGTAGGGATTCTTTATATATTCTGAGTATACATCCTTTGTCTAAAATATGTACTGGAAGTATTTTTCCCCTCTAAACCACTTGTTTACCCATTTTAATAGGGATATTTGTTAATAGACATTTTATCTTATATTTTATTTTTAAATTGTCATATTGTAAATAGGCTTTGGTTGGTGCAGTCAAATGAGTTTCAATACGTACGTAGATTCTGGTAACAATCAACCAATCAGCATACAGAGGAATCCATCACCACCCCAGATTCCCCTATTCTTCACTTTTTATAAAATCCTCGATTGCTATTAACCCTTGCCAACCAACTGATCTGTTGCCTTTCACAGGATATCATATGAATGGGGTCCTCTCATATGTAATGAGATTGGCTTCTTTTGTTCGGAATAATGTCACTGAGTTCCATCCATGTTCCTGTCTGTATCAATTGTGGATTCCTTTTTATTGCTGAGTAGTATCTCAGCACAGGAAATTTGTCCATTCACCCATTGAAGGATATTTGGTTATTTCCAATTTTTGAAGATTTTGAATAAAACTGCCATAAACATTTGTGGACAGCTTTTAGTGTGAACATACGTTTTCACTACCCTAGATTAAATTCCTAGGAGAGGGATTGCTGGGTCACATATGTTTAACCTTATAAATAACTGCTAAACTGTTTTCCAGGTAGCTATCTGTATTTATTCTTTCATCAGCAATGTGTATAGGGTTCCACTTGGTCTGAATCCTAACCATTGGTTTGTATCATTAGAGACTTTAAAACTGTTTATCTGTTTTTGTTTGTCAAAGCTGCCAGGATGCAAAATACCTGAAATGGAACAGCTTTTATAAAGGAGATTTATTAAGTTACAAGTTACAGTTCAAAGGCCATGAAAATGTTCAAAATAATAAGAGGATACCTTCTCTCAAAAAAGGCTAATTACTTCTAGGGGTTTCTCTGTCACAAAGGAATGCTCTCTTAGTTTCTTCTGCATCTCCTGACCTCTGTGTGCGCTCCAAAATGTCCCTCTCTTAAAGGACTCCAGGAAACAGATTAAGATTCACCTTGAATAGGCAAGGTCTCATCTCCATGGAAACAGCCTAATCGAAAGACCCCACCAAACAGTGGGTGTGCCCTCACAAGATTGGATCAAAAACAAGGCTTTTCTGGGGTATGTAAATTTCAAACCAGCATATTATTTTTTTATTGCTGATGGATTTTTTTTTTTTTTTTTGTCATTCTAACAGGTGTGCAGTGGTACCTCACTGTGTATTTAAGCTGCATTTCTCCAGTACCTAATGATGTTGGTCAGCTTTTTCTGTGCTCATTTACCATCTTATATAAAATGTTTTATCTGCTAATATCTTGTGTCACTTTTTTTGTGGGTTTTTTTTGTTTCTTTATTGTTGACTTTTGAGACTTCTTTATGTATTCTAAATACAAGATTTTTGCCTGATATATAATTTTAACATATTTTCTCTAAATCTGTAGCTTGTGTCTTTATTCTTTTGAATGTCTTTTCAGAATAATTGTTTTTAATATGATGAAGCCCAGTTTATCTTTTTCCTTTTATGGATAATGTTTGTAGTCTCAAAGCTAAGAAATCTTGACCTAATCTAAATGCATCAAGGTTTTCCCTTTATGTTTTCTTCTGATTTATACTTTTATGCTTTTTATTTAAATATACAATTCATTGAGTTAATTTTGTATAAGGTGTTAGGTATAAGCTGAGGCTCAATATGTATCATCTGTATTACCCTTTTTGTCTGTAATTTCATTTATTACTATTGTATATCTTTGTTCAAAAAATCTTTTTCAGTGATTTATTTCCTTCTGATCTTTTCCCAGTTTTTGACATTAGACTTTTGCTGTGCTCATGAAATGAATATGGTAGATATCAATTTACTGCTTTTTTACTTCAAATCTACCCTTCATTTCCTGCTTGTGATTCTGGATACAGCTAGCACAATGTTAAGCTGTTCGGTAGAGAGATAATGGAGGAAGGCGTCTTTCCTGATTGTAGTATGTCTTGTTCCTTCCTGATCCTGGGCAGACATGGAGAACATGTAGTGGTGTTCTTCCATGATGAGTTCAATAGCACCCCCTCAAAAGCTTCTGGTGAGTTTTGCAGAGCTTGTCCTCCTAGCAGCTTCCCAGCAAATTTCATCAGTGACTTCCCCATCCATTTGGTGCCCCAACAAGCTTCACAACATGTTCAAAAGCATCCTTGCAGCAGCTTCTGAGTGAATTTTTCTCACACCCAAGCAGGTGATTCCTTGCTAACCAGATTTGCCTGACTTTGGACTAGCTCTGACCCCCAAACCAAGCAGTGTTCTTGACCATTCAGAGGGCTGCAACCAGACCCTCTCCAAAGAAGTCAGAATCTCAGTCTTGAAGATTTACCCTTCATCACCTGCCATTTCCAAGTTTGTTCCTTCCTTGAGTACTGTCCTTGGCCTTGAGGGTATTCTGTAAAGCTTTAATTCATTCCAAGTTAATTGTTGTGAATAACTGAAAATTCTTCACATTAAAACTTCTCCATTCAAATTACTCTATGGTTCCTGTCTTCTAATTGGACCCTGAATTATACAAAAGTGTTACCTTCTCTTTTATTTCTGAGTTTGTGTAGAATTAATTCCCTCTGGAAAATTTGATAGGATTTTTTGGAAGTCAACTGGGCTTGGAATTTTTGTGTGGGAAAGCTTTTGGTTATAGACACCCTTTAAATATATATGGATGTTTAAGATGTACTTTTTTAAAGAAACTATTTTTTTAAACATGGGCAGGCACCAGGAAATGAACCCAGGTCCCTGGCATAGCAGGCAAGAATTCTGCTACTGAACCAACATCACACCACTCAAGAAACACATTTTTTAAATAATATATTCATTTTATCTGATTTGTTTACTTTATTGGTATATGGTTTATCATGGTATGTGCATATTCTATTGTAATGTCTGTTGCATCTGTTGTGATGTCTCTATTCCTCATATTGTGTTTTCTCTTTTTTCCTTGAACCATCCTTCTAGAAGTTTATAATTTGCATTAATCTTTGAAAAAGACACAACTTTTAATCATCATTTATTTATCTTTTGTTTATATGATTATAAGTTTAAATAATTTCTGTTTTTCTATTTTTCATGTCCATTTCTCTATTAACTCTAGCTTTAATTTCCTTTTCTTTATTTAGCTCTTATAAATGAAAGCTTAGATAATTGGTTGTAAACATTTCTTATTGTCCAATATAAGCATTTAAATTTATAAATATCTTTCTAAGGATTGATTTAGCTACATCCCAAGTATTTTGTCTTTTCATGATCTTTATTTCAGATTTTCTAAAAATTTACCTTACAGTTTCTTCTTTGATGCTTGTGTTATTAAGAAGGGCACTGTTTGTTCTCCAGATATTTGAGGGTATTCTAGATTTATTATAGTTTTTAATTCTGTTTTAGTGTAATTATATTCATAGAATATAGACTATATGATGTCAACTGCTTGAGATTTTTATGGCTCAGTATATTGTATATCTTGAAAAATGTTAAATTTATATTTAGAAGGAGTGTTAACTTGTCTCTGTTGTGTTTGTTGTTTTATAAACCTCAATTACATCTAATTTGTCAATTTTGTTGTCCACATGTTCTAAATCTTTATTGACTTTTGTCTACTTTTATGTAATTTACCAAGATTTTAAAATCTCAAACTATGGTATATCACTTATTTCTTTCTTTAGTTTTGCCATTTTTTTTTGCTTCAGTATTTTGAAGCTCTGTAATTAAATGTGATTTCTTGAAAAAGTGATTATTTTATCATTTTCACATATAGATTTTTTCTATATAATACTTGGTTCTGATGTCTTCTGATATTGGTTTATCACTATGATTACTCTAGTATCGTGTTTACAGTTTTTATGGCACAAATTCTCTACCTTTAGTAATTATTATATCATTTTCAAATATAGATTTTTTTCTATATAATACTCTGTTCTGATGTCTTCTGATATTGGTCTATTATTATGATTACTCTAGTATCGTGTTTACAGTTTTTATGGCACAAATTTTCTACCTTTTACTTTCTATCTTAAATTTAAGTTGCATTACTTTTGTTTTTCTTTTTGGCATGGGCATGATCTGGGAATCAAACCTGAGTATCCAGCATGGCAGGTAAGAATTCTGCCACTAAGCCACCATTGCATGACCCTAAATTGCATTACTTTTAGTAGCATTTAGTTGGATCTTGACTGTATATTTAATTTGAAAATATCTTAATTGGATATTTGAGTTTATATTTAATTTGAAAGTGTTTTAATTGGAGCCTTTAGTCAATTTACATTAATTACAATTATTAACATACATGGGCTTAAGGCACATATTTTGATATTCTTCAGTTCCACCTTTTCTGTCTTCTTTTGTGTGAATTGTCTACCATATAGTAATTCATTATATCTTCTGATTTGACTTTAGGCTCTGCCTCTTTGATAGGTTTTTAGTGTAGCAATTAACATCTTTAAGTTTATTACTGTATCTTCAAATATTATCCTAAATCACAGTGTACAAATCATGCACGAATATTATTCCACTTACTACTTTCCCACTTCTATGATCTGTGTCTTATATTTTCCTTTTGTAAATGTAACAAAGCCCTTAATATCATTATCAAGTTTGTTTTAGATAGTAAATAGTATTTTAAAGAATTTTTATATATTACATAGCATTTATAGATCATATATATGTACATATACCTAAATTATGAATATGTATCTTATCAGTCTGTTTTGTTAGTGGGAGAGTAACTATCTTTTGGTAATGTTCACTTTCTAAAAGTGCATAGAAGTCTAAAAATTGAAAGGCTCTATAAGATATGCCGTTAAGATCCACAAAGGTCTTCTTATTTACCAGGGAAGCTCTAAGAGAACACCTTTAAGATACTTATGAGTATAATGAGGCAAGTACATCTATTTTCCTGAAGTCTGAACAGTGGGTTTTACAGCCATATCACTGAGAGTTTTACTCTGAGACTGTGATTTATTAATAAATTTGATATTTGAGAGGCTTTTGCCAAACGAGGCTAAGGATGAGATACAGCTTTATTTTCAAACCCAGGATTTTCCCTCGATAGATTTCCTCTAAATTCTGCTTGAAAACTGAAAATTCACTATTTTGTTTTTTCTTAGCTCTCTTTATCCGTATTTTATCATATGGAGCTAAAAGAAGCAATTTGTCATTTTCAGCATTCCACTTGACAATCTTCTTAGCCAAAAACTCTAGAACTTTAGGTATATTCCTTACTTACTCTTTACCAGTGAAAATTTTTACCAAACTTTCCTTCACTACCTAATCTGGTTCACATTTTCTCCAGTTTGCAAAAACATTTCCTCATTGTCCTCCAAAGCTTCCTAACAGCTTCCATTAACAATAGCAGCTGTTGGGATAGAGTCTACAAATTCCATTGCCTGGTTTGAATTGACTGATTTGTTCATCAGTTAGCTTTTTAGAGCTTATCTTCTACAAAGTCCCACAGTAAGTGCATAAAGAATGTGATGAGCTAACAAATGAATTAATATCACTTGAGGTAGAAGTGTTACGTGCTGAATGTGAAGATGTATGGGTAAAGTTTCCAGTGGACTTCAGAGGGGAGAGAGTTGTGCCATTTTGTTTTTTTGTTTGTTTTGCTTTGTTTTATCTTTTATTATCTGGCTGGACTTAGAATTGGACATGCAAACAGCTGGGGACAACATTGCAAGTCAGCATAGAAGTTATATTAGCAGAGACACAGAAGCATGTTGAAAACACTGAATCAATTGCTCTGAGTAGATCATAGGCATGGGAGGGACAGAAAGACTGAGAAATAATGCAGGAAAAACTATGAATATCAGGTTAATTATTTGGAAATATTTTCTTATAGGAAATGCAAAGACAATGTTATTATTGTTGTTGTTTTTAATTATTTTTAACTTGTGTTTATGAAGATTAATCTAAAAGTGCAGGGTGGACCAAAGAGGCAGCAATGGAGCAGGCCATCTGTGAGGAGCTCTGGCTCTATTTCAGGAGCAATGTTTGAGGATCTGTAAGGGAGGATTTGCAGTGGGGATGGTTGAAATGGAAAGAATGAGGAAGATCAAATAGAGTATTAATCAAGCTTTCCCTGTAATTCTTATATCTTTTTCTCACACTGTTACTATCGTCCCATTAAATAAGTAAGTCTTTACCATGTATAATTTCACTAGAACTAATAGCAAACATTGTACATGGTTATTAGAATGTGGTTGATATATTTGACTATCTGTAGTAAAAATGTAAATATGAAAGCAATTTCAAAATACTTCTTGGTTTTGCAAAGCTACTTTGCTGAAAAGATTTGTCAGTCAGTTTACAGTTATTCAATTGCGAATGAGTTTCTTAAGAAAGCAAGACTCATAGCAAAGAAATGGTAATTGAAGTCTTGTAGCAAACACTGCTGCATGTTGTTGACTGGACTCAAAATGCAATTAAGCATGCTCTTGACTTCTTCCTCAAACGCATTGTCACTCTAGTGACTTAACTGTAAGATCATCTTTGACAGTGTTGAAGTTATATTGCTTTTGCTGTTGGGCATATTCAAAGGCTAAGACCATCTCAATTTATTTTAAACAGATTTTATAAAAGTACATTTACTCAAATACATTCCTTTTTATTTCTAGTTCTTCCTTACACACAATATTCTTACATAAAGCAAAGTAACTGTTCTTTTGCTTGTTAGTTTTTTTGTTGCTGTTGGTACCATGTTTAGTGGTAAACATCTCTTTAATTTATCAGTTCATTGACTTTAGCTTTGATTCCTTCCACCTTTTAAACCAATACCTGAAAAATTGATCATTTATCTTTATCTTTTTAAAGATAAATATCTTATGGGTATAACTATTCCAAAGGTAGGAGAATATCTCCCCAATAGTTGGTATAACAATAAAATAGAAATAACAGTAAGTTTGGTTTGAATCATATAGAATTAAAAATGCAACAATTATATCATAGAATGCAGCAAGGATTGAAAACATATTTTTCTAATTGGATTGGCGTGAATTAAATGATTTTGGAAAAGCAAGATAGTTTCTTTTGTGAACAGAACATATAATACTTTTTAAAAATAAATGAGTTCATTTGGAAAGATAAGAATGAGTTTAAAATATTTTATTTTTCCCGAACCATTAAGAACTGATGATATTTATTTACCTGGTAGGTATAATTTGAGTATTTCTTTAAAAAATGGTCTTTGAGCACGTTGAAAAGAATTTTCTATGTAAATATTCTTTTATTTTCCTTTCTTTTTCTCTCAGATATGCCATTATTAGATTTCATGTCTAAATTACCCCAAAATTCTTAAGCCTAAAAGCTACATGAATATGTACCGACTATTGTGAATGGAAGACAAAAGAGAAAAATAAATGAAGTACTGGAAATCATCCCAAATGATATATTTAAAGAATAATAAAATTTGGAAAATAAAGTCTGTACTGATGCTTACTTGGCTAAGGATCTGGAGCTTGGAAATATGAAATAAAAATTATCTAAGCCAAATGACAAAGTATCTAAAACTAAAGGAAGCACTATGAGCATGTGTAAATGACATTTTTTTATGAGTGACATTTTAAGGAAAGTAGAAATGCATACTTTTCTTTATAATGTGAGATAGATTAAATGCTTAAGATTTAATTACTCTGATAAAGTACAGAGTATACCCAGCCACCCTGTCTTGCCCTGAGACTGTTCAAGATTTTTTTTTTTCTCATGGCTCAGTAAAGCATAAACTCATAGATTTCATGGTTAAGAGAGCTTGGGATGAGACGCCGGTTGCCTGCATTTAGTCCTGCCATTTCTTATCGGACCATCTGCTGTCACCTCAAAAAGCCAAGACTGTATAATCTTGGTAAACACACAAACCATTCCTGCATTTAATTTCTGTTGG
The DNA here is from genome assembly GCF_023851605.1 of Tamandua tetradactyla. NCBI lineage: Eukaryota > Metazoa > Chordata > Mammalia > Pilosa > Myrmecophagidae > Tamandua > Tamandua tetradactyla. The sequence goes on from NC_135343.1 coordinate 68,373,365, forward strand.
AAGGAAGACCCTATTATGTGTATTGATTTAGAAGTGTCACTACCTTCTTTTGATGAATTCTAAGTACCTTATAGCTACTGACTGTCTTTCCACGAACATAATATTAAGTCTTAAAGTATTTACTCCAAACTTCTTACATAAGTGCTTAATAAAGATCATGGTCCTAGAAGGAAATCTAATTCATATAAAAGCCTGCCTACGGATTTTATTCACCTTCTGGATTTAAGTAGTGTTTGTCATCTATGGACCCAAATGTACTGGAGCTGGCACAGAGTTCTGCTGAGCAGAAGTAAGAATTAAGTTGAGACCAGCAATGGAATTTGGAACTCCTGAAGTACTCTTGGTGAAAAACTTGATTGCACCTGACCACTGGGGTGAGTGTGTGCCCTTGCAGGTGGGTTAATAAGGGTGTTATGGCATGATGAGGGTAGGTGGGGTGGGGGTGGGGAAAGCAAAATGGAATAGGTAATAATAGCTCAGGGAAAAGGAAGTTTACAGAGGTCATACCTGTTCTCAAATCTTCAGCTGCAGATTTTATTTTACTTCATTCTCAATTTTCATAATGTTTGAACTCTACAAAAATCTGTAAATAATAACACATGCATCTAAGAATGTTCTCAGTTGATTTTTTAAAAATGGAATTAGTTCCTTTGCATGCAAAATGTACTTTACAGAAAGAAATAGCAAATTTTTCCTTTCCAGAGCTTGGGCAGAACCAGGTAATAAAGCTCACTTACGTATTGATAGCAGAGCTATGCAACAAGCTCAGCAAAAAATAAATGCCAGTTAGACTGGTTTTTCTTTATAGAAACAGATTGATAGGGAGGCAGGAAGTAGAAGGTAATTTCTTAACTCTTAATTTGTTACGTATCAGATGGCATAGTTTAGATAAAGTAAAAGGTATATCATGGGCTTCTTCTTCATTAACAACAAATATTTTTAAATGGCTATCATAGTTTAATACTGCTAGATGCAAGAGCCTCTGCACCGATGGTGTTTTAGCAAGGAATTGAGAAGATTATTTTGTACCAAATAGAACTCTTGCAATGCATTATTTTAATGAGAAATATTTCATCTTATACATCACGAAGGTTTTTTAATTATGTTTTGTTTTTGTTTGAAGAGAGAGTAGGATATGGATTGAAGAAGGCAATGACTCTGGTCTTTGAAGGGTTAACTTTCCTCCTAACTGCTGTTATTCTGAAAATAAAGGAACATCCAGTTTCCAATATGCGCTTTGAAACTGATTTTCCTCAAGTTCTTTAATTCCTTAGTATGATTTGTAATATTTATACAAAAAAGTAAAATATGCGATGCTAGTTACCAGAAATTAATTTGGTTGTTTAAAACATTGACTAGTCATTCTCTAGCTTTAGAAATCGTATTATACTAGTCAGCTTCTGAAGAGATGGAACTATAGAATTATAGTTTACCCTTCCAGGACCAAATAGCCTATAAGATATGCCATGATGTTAACGAATATGGCATGTATGTACAACCCTACTTCTCCCTTATTAGGAGCCAAGAATTGCACTCATCTATGGTATCACATAAAGAAGACATAGCTTTTGCTGTATAATTTTTGAGCCAATTCCCATGGGATGCCGGAACTCCAGTTCAGAAACTCAGCTCCTGAAACTGGCAAACAGAGCATTGGAAATTCTTATATCCTAATGTAAAGCTGCAAGGCTTTTTCTGGAATAAAAGTTAATTCATGAGAGTTTCCCCTCAAATATGGAGGAGTAAGCTCCTCACAGACTAATCCTACACTATGCAACTATAAATGAGCAAGGGGGAAAAAAAACAACCAAAAAACTGAGAACCTTGGAGAATAAACAAAAACAGGAAGAATTGAGGAGAGCACTGTAATGTAGAGGGAACAATTACAAAGGGTGAGTTTCCCCTTATGAACATGTGTCCTGAGCCTGGACCATAACTGTGGTACAGTGGGTCCTGGCTAAAACTCTGAGGGAAATCCCACTGTCTCTCTGGCCTGAGGAACCAGGGTCTGGTTGTTAAGATAACAGGGCTACCAGAGGGTAAGACAGAATCTCGAAAGAAAGCATCTTCAAATTCCATGTGTAAACTCTGCATATAAACTTGGTCCAAGTCTCTGGGCATTCCTTGAAGCATGCATGCATAGGAGACACCAGATAAAGTTACAGTAAATTAATTGAATTTGAGCTTCGCTTTCCACAGGTAGGACAGAATTTGCAGTTTGAGACTAACTGAATTGCTCACTTAAAGAAACAGTTTGTAAACATATATAATAGAATTCAGCCTACACAGCATAATGTCTAGAAAGGCTGGAATCTAATACAGAATAACTCAATATATGAGGAAGTAAGGAAATACATTTATTTTTCAAGGTAAAGACAATCAATAGAAGCCTATTCTCAGATAATAATGATGGTAATGTCAAATAAGGACATCAAATCAGCTATTATAATTTACATTCAATGATGTAAAGGAAAATATGTTTACAATAAGTAAAGAGATCATAAATCTCAGCAAAGAAATAGAAAATATGAAATTTTAGAATCAAAAAGTACAATATCTGAAGGCTTTATAGTTGAATGGAGATGACAGATCAGTGAACTTGAAGATATACAAATAAAAAGGAAACAATCTATCAAAAGATTAATAAATTGTTCATTGAACACCAGAAATCTAATGGAGTAGAAAATAATGTATTGAATAAAATACAATTGAAAATTCTGATAATTGGTAAATGACACAACTTTACAGATTGAAAAACCTCAATAAAAAAAGACGTCTCTTAAAACTCAGCAATAACTGGAGGTTAACTGAAGGTTTAAAAATGATTAGATCACAATACTCAAGGAGAGGGAGCGATTAAGGATATGAGATGTAACAGTTTTATCTTCTTACCTTTTATTTCTTTTTCTGGAATGATGCAAATGTTCTAAAAATGGTCGTGGTGATGAATACACAATTATGTGATGCCTTGGTGAACCACTGACTGCATACTTTGGATAGACTGTATGAAGCATGAAGATAGCTCAATAAAAATATTTTTAAAGAGCTAATAAATATGAGTAGGCTTTAACATAAGTGAAAGGCAAAAAATTATAAGACTTATAAATGCTATACAGGAAAATGTCAAAAAAAAGCCCTGTATTATCCGTAGCAACTTTTAATGTAAATGGATTAAACTCCCCAATCAAAAGGCAAAGATTGGCAAATCATATAAAAAATCAGGACCAAACTATATGCTTTCTGAAAGAGACTCACCTGAAGGTCAAAGATACATGCAGATTGAGGATGAAATGATGGAAAAATATGTCATGTAAGTAGAAACCAAACAAGAGCTGGGATGGCTATACTAATATTGGATAAAATAGATTTTAAGTCAAAAACAATTATGAGAGACAAAGATCATCATTATATACTGATAAAAGGGCAATTCAGCAAGAAGATGTAACATTTATAAATATAAATGCACCTAAGAGAAGAGTGCCAAAATATATGACTCACATGCTGACAGATTTGAAAGGAGAGATTGATGGCTCAACATTATTAGAAGGAGACTTTAACACACCATTCTCAGTGGGGGATAAAAAGTCTAGTGAGAAGATCCATGAAGAAGTACAACTCTTGAATGATACACTAAGCCAACTAGAACTATCAGACAAATAAAGAACACTGCACAAATGAAAACATAACACACAATCTTCTCAAGTACACTTGGAGAATTCACTAGGACAGATCAAATGTTGGGTCATAAAACCAGATGCAAACAAATTCAAAAATGTTAAAATCATACAATGTATTTTCTGACCACAGTGGAATGAAGCTAGAAATCAATAACAGGGGGAGAAATGTACAATTCCAAAGTATGTGGTAATTAAACAACATACTCTTAAACATGGACTAAAGAGGAAATCAGAAGCAAAATTAAGAAATATCTTGAAGAAAATGAAAATGAAAGTAGAACATACCAAAATGTATGCAGTGAGGGTAGTGTTTAAAGGGAAATTTGTAGCCCCTAAATGCTTACATTAAGAAAGAAGAATGGATAGAAGTGAAGGCAGTTCATAAGTGGGTTTATAAATAATATTGCCATATTGGTGAACATAATTTAAAGGGGTTGAATAAAGCCATGTATCTTACAATAACACTACAGATAAGACTACAAAAGTTCTTGCATGGACTACTTCAATGGTATGAATCTTATACGAAGAGTCAATAATAAAGGGGTATAGGGAAAAATTACTATTGCATGTCACGGTCTGTATTTAACAGGAGCACATCAACAGTACCACAGCAATACCAGGAATAAATAATTGGGGGAGGAAATAGCTAAGGGGAGATTTGGATTTTCTATTTGAAGATGGTGTGCTTATTGGTTATTTTTCTCTTGGGAGCAATGAAAATTGTCTACAATTGAGAGTGCTGATTGTACAACTGAGTGAGGATAATGTGAGACATTAATTATTAACTTTGGACGCTATACATGACGCCCAGTAGATGGAGGTGGCAGATACATTGACTGAGAAGTAGAATGGTGACCACATATGATGGAATATTGTGTGGCTACAGAAAAGAATGAAGTGTGAGGTTCGCAACAAGGTGAATGAACCTCGGGGATATTAGGTGCTACAAAATAAGCCAGAAACAAAAGAGCAAATATTATATGGTCTCTTATAGAAAATACTTGTAACTGGTGCCTAGATTGTAAGCTCTTATAGCAGTTACATTTAGTCCAGAGCTGTAAATGTTATTTCAAGATTTTGAGGGGCTGTGCTACATGTGCATAACCTGTTATCTCCCTGAAACTTTGGCTTCCTGCATGACACCTAAAGCTCAGAGTTGGAGTTCTCCAGAGTTTCAGTTTTGAGCATTCTGAAAGTCACCATTGCCGCATAAAACAACTGTTAAAGAAATTCAAAAAGAGATCAGGTTTCAATTAGAAATAATAATGAAGCCAATCAGGTTGGGACTGAGGTAAATATGAATATAGGGGTAAGGATGACATGGTCTATTTATTAGAACTTCACCTACTGTATGAGAACAAATGAAGGGAGATTTATTTTGTCTTAAACCTAAATTTTCTGTAACATATAATCTAACTCAACCTATTTGGGTAGATCATTTAAGTAACCCAAACACACAGAGCCCAGAATGAGAATGAGGGCTCAAAATTCTGTATAGCTTAATATTAATGTATTAACGCACTTAATACAATGAAAGGGCACATCCAAGAGTATTTGGGGAAGATAATCAAAAACCATTAGCAAATTCCCTTGAAAGATAGGAGAAAAAATATGGAATTATTAGCTTTATCACAAGGGAAACCACTGATACTGTCTCAAACATTAGGGACTCCCAAGTCAATAAGCCAAGCCTTTGATCTTGAGGCTTACTCTTGCAAAGCTTACTTCTGTAGTGGAGAAGCATAGCCTAACAACAACAATGCCTAAGAGTTACTTCCAGAAAACCTCTTTTGTTTCCAGAAAACTTCCAGATATGGCCTCACTCTCTCTAAGCCTAATTCTAAAAGGAGACTCTATGCCCACCCCTTCCCCCATGTGGAAGATGACATTCAGAGGTGAAGGTCTCCTCTGAGTCTCAAGGGACATGACTCCCAGGAATGAACCTCATCCTGGCACTGTGGGATTGACAAAAACTTTCTGACCAAAGTGGAGAACATAAACGTAATAAAATAAGGTTTCAGAGGCTAAGAGCGCTCAAATAGGGTTGAGAGGCTCTTTTGGACGTTACTTTTTTTGCTAACTTCAGCTAGATATTGCTAACTAGCACATTTTGCCAAACCCCAATGAAAACCACTACTGTTAACATTAAAGAACACCTAGGACTCTATCTGAGACTCTACAAAGGTCCCATGTGCTATGATTACTTTCTAGAAACCGACAACCTCTGGATGGGTTCCTAGGTCAGATAAGTCCTGAAACCCGGAGGGGCCAGCCTCTCCAGAACATCAGTGTGCTATTTTGAAATGATGTATGTACCCTAGAAAAGCCATGTTTTAATCCTAATCCCATTTTGTAGAGGCAGCCGTTTCTTCTAATCCTTATTCAGCACTGTATGTTTGAAACTGTGATTAGATCACCTCCCTGGAGATGTGATTTAATCGAGAGTGCTTGTTAAGCTGGATAGGGTGGAGGTGTGTCTTCACCCATTTGGGTGGTTCTTGATTAATTTACTGGGATCCTATAAAAGAGGAAACATTTTAGAGAAAGAGAGATTCAGAAAGAGCAGAGAACAACATAGCCACAAGAAGCAGAGAGGACCAACCAGCGACCTTTGGAGATGAAGGAAAATGTCTCCTGGGAGCTTCATGAAATAGGAAGCCAGAAGAGAAAGCTAACAGATGATGCTTTGTTCACCATGTGCCCTTCAAGCTGAGAGAGAAACCTTGACTGTGTTCACCATGTGCCTTCTCACTTCAGAAAGAAACCCTGAACATCATCAGCCTTCTTGAACCAAGGTATCTTTCCCTGGATGCCTTTGATTGGAGATGACTATAGATTTGTTTTAATTGGACAATTTCTTGGCCTTAAAACTGTGAACTAGCAACTTATTAAATTCTCCTTTTTAAAAGCCATTCTGATTCTGGTATATTGCATTCCAGCAGCTAGCAAACTAGAAAAATCAGCTAGTTCCATCCCCCTTGCCATATTATCTTTATCCCTTTCCAACATGAAAAAGTTACAATAGGCATATCCCAAACACCCCTAAAGACTGGAAGAAGAATCAAAGGAAATGATTGGACTTAATCAACAAGTATGACCGCTGAATCATTATATTAATATTCCTTTTAGTCTCCAGTGTCTTAGAGCAGATAGAAAAAAAAAAACCTACAGTTGTGGTACTGTAATTCATAGTAAACTCTGAAATCTGTTCTACAACTACTTGTTACAATGTACTTGAAATTGATTGATTTTTATATATGCTATATTTCACAATAAAAATGTTTTTAATTCAGTAATAATTCTAAATATTGCAGACTTCTTCTACTGATATATAAATCATACCTCAAGAAAGTTGATAATCAAAAATGTAAAACCTTGAATGCTTTTTCTTACTCATACAGGAGAAAGAACTAAGCCATTTGAATGACTTGATAGCATGAGGATGAAATATTATATCATTCTACATTTATATTGTCTAATATCATTCCCTCATAAATAAACCAAGCACAAAGATTGTGTGAAGTCCTATGCTCAATACCATGGGGGGAACCCTTCTCCTCCAATCCTGTACACCAACCAGTGAGGGAGCTAGAAATAATTATAACACAAGACAGTAAGAGATGGAAACAAAATTACCTGGAAGAGTTCTGGGAAGACATCAGAATAGGATAGGTCAAGTTCACCCCTGTTCCAAAGAACAGCTAAAGAAATGATGGAAGCCAACTGAGACAGTGATTCTAGGGTGTAAGCGACCTGGGAGGGTATTTAACACCACATAAGGAGAACCTGGTTGCAAAAGCTGAAGAACTGAGATGCAGAGAACTGGAGACCATCCCGGCTGGTGCAAACAGCCTAATGTTCCCCTTTCCAAATGGGAACCCAGAGCCCTCAGGGGAGACAGGGACTAGGAAGTAAGCCAAGCTGCATTCCTTGAATGCGCTACCCTCACTGGTGCAGCCCCAGGACTCATGACTCACCCCACACCTCATGCACCTGAATCCTGCCACCCAACCCCATTCCCCATGCTCTGAAGACCCCAGCCCCATCACCCACCCCCACACATACCCACCCCTTACCCCCACCCCAACATGTGCGCACCTGCCCCAAACCAGTGCACCTCTCCTCTGCAAGTAAAATCTCACACCCCTCCCAAGACCCACCTCCCCTCCCTGCCCCTTATAGGCAGTTGCCAGCACTGCCTATACCTTCTTACCCAGGCAACACCCACCCCCAACCCACATAGTCATGCAATCTCACCCTGCCCCCTTAAGCTGTGTATACCTGTACATCAGTTTACAGCCCTCTCAGATTTGTGCACACACACAACCACCAGTCATGTCTCCAGCTTTGAGTAAAAGCAGCCGATCACACCTGCCCCAGCCCACGCAGGTTCAACACCAGCCTGCTGCCCCTGAGCTCTCTACATGCACACAAGAAGGCCCGACTCCCTAGAACAGAGCACAACCCCATACCAGCGCAAATGCATAACCACAACCTCCCACCACTGGGCGCCCATACATTCGTGTACTGACTTCTTGACCATTGCACCCCAACCCACTGCCCCACAAATGTGCACACTTGCTCCACCCCCCAGCACAAGTGCTCTGTTCCCACACCTGACAGGTGCTGATCGGAAATCTGTGCTTCACAGCCCCTACACTGCACATGCATGCCCACCTGCTCCAACTGCCTCCACAGTGCACCAGTGCCAGGGCACCACCCACCTGGCATCACTCCCACCCACACATGCCCTGCAATCCTGCTGACCTGTGCCTGCCCCTAATCACTCCCACATATGCATCCAGGGACTTCTGGACCCCCGCCCCCCACATCCACCCACATCCTGCCCACCCAAGTCCTCTGTGCCACCTACCTTCCACCCAGATACCCATGACCCCCATTCTCCACACACCCACCCACATCCTACCTGCAGAAACCCTGTGCATCCACACATCCTCCCCATATGTCTCCCACCTCACTCTACCTCTGTGTTTTCCATGTCACACCCTGCTCCTGTGCTCTGAGTTCTGCCTGATTTGCACCCCAAACCTTCACTCCTGCACTGCACCTCCACATCTCTGCCACCTGCACCCAATGCTCACAGGCACCAGCACAGCGTCCCCAATCTGTGCCTATACCTGTGCTGCAACACATCACCACACTGGTGTGCCCTGCGCTGTGCCTCACATCCCCTTCCACATGCATCCTGCATTTACAAAGCTTTGCTCTACTGAAGGAAATCAACTTCCAAATTTAACCTATCAAGATATTTACATGTCATGAAGACAACAAAAGACCATTAAGCATATCATGATGCAGACAGATAGAGCCCAGAGAAATGACCAAATTAAAACAAAGGAGGAGACACAGACTTTGGAACAACTAATCAAAGTTGTACATATAAATCTATCAAATAAAATATAATGGTATGGCTAATGACATAAAGGAGATCAAGAAGACACTAGAAGAGCATAAAGAAGAATTTGAAAGAATAAATAGAAAATAACAGATATCACAGAGATTAAAGGTGCTGTAAACCAAATAAAAAACATACTAGAGACATACAACTACAGATTTGAAGAAGCAGAAGAAAGGATAAGTTAATTAGAAGACAGGCTAACTGGTTTGGAACAATGAAAACAGCAAATGGCAAAAAGATGAAAAAATTTGAACTGGATCGCAGGGAAATGATGGACAAAACAAAGCACACAAACATAAGAATGATTGGTGTCCCTGAAGGAGAAGAGCATAGAAAAGGGCTAAGAAGATTAGTTAAACTTATCTTGATATAATGGGGGAAAACCTTCCCAACCCTTATAAAGGACATAAGTATGCAAATCAAGGAAGCCAAATGAACTCCAAATAAAATAAATCCAAGTATGCCTTTCCCAAGTCACATACTAAATAGTCTGTCAAATCTTGAAGAGAAGCAGAATTCCTAAAAGGGGCAAGAGAAAAACGGTCTACTACATACAAAGGGAAAGCACAAAAGACTGAGTTCAGACTATACAGTTGGCATTATGGAGGTGAGAAGGCAGTAATATGATATATTTAAGATCCCGAAAGAGAAAGACCTCCTACGAAGACATCTGTATCCAGACAAATTTTCCTTCAAATATGACAGAGAGATTAGAATTTTAACAGACAAACAAACCCTGAAAGAATGTGTCAACAAGAGAATGACCCTACAAGAAATACTAAAGGGAGTTCTGCCAGTTGAGAAACAAAGACAGGAGACAGAGGACTGGAGGAGGGCACAGAATTGGAGATACCAGTAAGGGTAATATAAAAGATATGAAATAGAAAGAGAGAATAGAATATACAGATGTAACAAATAAAATCCAAAGAAGAAGATGTTGGACTCAAGAAATGCTTTTTCAGTAATAACTTTGAATGTTAATGGACTAAATTTACCAATTAAAGATATAGGTTGGCAGAATGGATTAGGAAATATAATCCAGCTATATGCTGCTTGCAAGAGACTCACCTTAGACACAAGGATACAAATATATTGAAGGTGAAAGGGTGGAAAAAGATGTTCCATGCAAGTTGTAACTAAAAGAAAGTAGGAGTAGCTATACTATATTGGATAAAATAGACTTTAAATGTAAAAACATCATAAGAGACAAAGAACACTGTATATTAATTAAAAGGATAATTCCCCAAGAGAAATAACAATCATAAATGGGTATGCCCCCAATCAGGGAGCTACAAAGTACATGAGACAGACATTGGCAAAACTGAAAGAAGTGGCAGATGTTTCAACAATTATAGTAAGAGATATCGATACACCACTGTCCTCTATAGATAGAACAACCAGCCAAAGGATCAGCAAGGAAATAGAGAAGTTAAAAAATGTGAGAAATAAATTAAACCTAATGGACATATATAGGTCATTGCACATCAGAATACCAGGATATACATTTTTCTCTGGTGCTCATGGAGCATTCTCCAGGATAGATCATATATTGGGGCACAAAACATGTCTTTAAAAATTTAAAACCATGAAAATTATCCAAAGTATTTTCTCTGATCACAATGGAATGAAGCTAGGTATCAATAAATACCAAATTCATAAATATATGGAGATTTAATAACTCACTCTTAAACAAACAATTGGTCTAAGAAGAAATTGCTAGAAAAATCAGTAGTTTTCTGGAGATGAATGAGAACGGGAATACAACATATCAGAACTTAAGTGATGTGTCTGGGAGAGAAATTTATTGCCCTAAATGCCTATATCAAAAAACAAGAAAGAGCAAAAATCAAGTACTTAACTGCTCACCTGGAGGAACTTGAGAAGACAGCAAACTAACTCCAAAGCAAACAGAAGAAGAGAAATAACAAAGATGAAAGCAGAGTTACATGAATGTGAGAAGAAAAGAACACTAGAAAGAATAAAAAAAACCAAAAGTTGGTTCTTTGAGAAAAGCCATAAAATTGATGGCCACTAGCAAGGCTGACAAAGAAAAAAAGAGAGAAGATGTAAATAAACAAAATCAGAAACAAGAAGGGATGTGTTACTACAGACCCTGAAGAAATAGAAGAATCATAAGATGACACTATGAACAACTCTACACCAACAAACTAGACAACTTCCAGACAAATTTCTAGAAACACATAAACAAGCTACACTGACTCAGGAAGAAATAGAAAGTCTCAATAAAAACCAATTACAAATAAACAGATTCAACCAGTCATCAAAATCTCCCTACAAAGAAAATCCCAGGGCCAGATGTCTTCACAGGGGAATTTTATCAAACATTCCAAAAAGCACAATACCAATCCTGCTTAAACTTTCCCCAAAAATGGACAAAAAAACGAACAACAAAAAAACCTACCTAACTCATTTTAAGAAGCTAACATCATTTTAATACCAAAACCAAGTAAAGATGCTATAAGAAAAGAAAACTACAGGCCAATCTTCCTAACTAACATAGATGCAAAAATTCTCAACAAAATACTAGCAAATCGAATCCAACAACACACCATGAACAAGAGAGGTTTATATGAGGAATGCAGGGATGGTTCAACACAAGAACATCAATTAATGTAATACAACACATTAACAAATTGGAAGGAAAAAATCACATGATCAACTCAATTGATAGTGGAAAAGCATTTGACATAATCCAGCATTTTTTTCTGATAAAACATTCAAAAGATAGGAATCAAAAATAACTTCCTTACATATGATAAATGGCATATATGAAAAACCCATAGCCAGTGTTGTACTCAATGTAGAGAGACTGAAAGCATTCCCCCTAAGATTAAGAATGAGACAAGGATGCCCTCTGTCACCACTATTATTCAGTATTGTGCAAGAAGTTCTAACTAGAGCAATCAGGCAGGAAAAAGAAACAAAAGGCAACCAAATTGTAAAGAAGGAATTAAAAGATTATTACTTGCAGATGACATGATGCTGTGTTTGCAAAGTCCTGAGAAATCTACAAAAGTTACTCAAGCTAATAAACAACTTCAGCAAGGTCGCAGGATATAAAATTAATGTGTAAAAACTGTAACATCTCTATACATAAGGAATGACCTAACTGAGGAGTCAGTTAAGGAAAAAAAATCCATTTATAATAGCAACTAAAAGAGTCAAGTACCTAGTAATGAACTTAACTAGGGATGTAATGGACATGTACAAAGAAGATGACATAACATTACTAAAAGAAAGCAAAGAAGATATAAATAGGTGAAAAGACATTCCCCACTCATGGATAGGAAAGCTAAGTATAGTTAAGATATCAATTCTCCCTAAATTGATCTACTGATTCAATGCAGTAACAATCAAAATTCCAACAAGCTAATCTGAAGACTTGGAAAAGCTAGTCACCAAATTTGTTGGGAAGTGGAAAGAGCCTGAATAGCTAGGAGCATCCTAAAAAATAAGAACGAAGTAGGAGGATTAACACTTTCTGACTTTAAAACCTATTATAAAGCCATAGCGGTCCAAACAGGGTGGTACTGGCACAAAGATGAAGTATTGACCAATGGAATTGAATTGATTGTGCAGAAAGAAACCCCCAAATCTATGATCAACTGATTTTTAACAAGGGCCCCAAATTCATGGAACTGGGACAAAAATAAATGAGCATGAGAGAACTGGATAACAATAGCCAAAAGAATGAAAGAGGACCCTTACCTTACACCTTATGCAAAAGCTAATTCAAAATGCATCAAACAAGTAAATATAAGAACTAGCACAATAATGCTTCTAGAAGAAAATGTAGGGAAACATCTTCAAGACCTAGTAATAGGAGATTGCTTCCTAAACTTTACACCCAAAGCACAAGCAACAAAAGAAAGAAATAGATAAATGGGAACTCCTCAAAATTAAATGTTTCTACACCTCAAAAGATTTTGTGAATAAGGTAAAGAAGCAGCCAACTCAATGGGAGAAAATATTTGGAAATCACACATCGGACAAAGGTTTGATATCCTGTATACATAAAGAAATCATACAACTCAACAACAAAAGAATAAACAACCCAATTATAAAATGGACTAAAGATATGAATAGACATTTTTCTGAAGAGCAAGTACAGATAGCTCAAAAGCACATGGAGAGGATGGTGCAACAGTGGCTCAGTGGAAGAATTCTTATCTGCTATGCCAGAGATTCCCCAAGCCTACCCATGTGAAAAAAGCAAAAACAAAAACAAAAAAAAGCATATGAAGAGACTCTCATTTTCACTGACTATGAGCGAAATACAGATCAAGACTACAATGAGATGCCACCTCACACCTATAAGAATGCCTGCTATTAAACAAACAGGAAACTACAAATGTTGGAGAGTATGTGGAGAAATTGGAACACTTACGCAGTGCTGGTGGGAATGTATTGTGGTACAGCCACCGCGGAGGACAGTTTGGCAGTTCCCTAGGAAATTAAATATTGAGTTGCCCTATGACCCAGTAATAGAACTACTTGGTATATACCCAGAAGAGTGGAAAGCAGTGACACCAACTGATATTTGCACACCAATGTTCATAGCAGCATTATTCACAATCACCAAAAGATGGAAACAAACCAAATATCTATCAACAGACCAGTGTATTAACAAAATGTGGTATATATACGCAATGGAATATTATGTAGCATTAAGACAAAATGACGTCCTGAAGCACATAACAAGATGGATGAGCCTTGAGGACATAATGTTGAGTGAAAAAAGTCAGAGACAAAAGACAGATACTATATGATTCCACTTTAATGACTGCATTAAATATATAATATAGAATATAAGGGTACTAGGATATACATAGAAGCCAGAGATGGGTGAACAGTTGGTTAAGGAGGCTGAATTCAAATGAAAGGAATAGATACAAGTGAAGGTGGTTCACTAGTGGGTCTGTTACCATATTGAAGGTGAACATGATTGAAAGGGATTGTATAGGCTTATGTGTCCCACTAATTAACAGTACAAATATAAATAATTTCTTGCATGAACTACTTCCAAGGTATGATTCTTGTCCAAAGAGTGTTTAAGTTTAGGTAAGGGGGGAAACTGCTATTGCATGCTATGGGCTACATTTAACAGGAAAACATCAGCAGTACCACAGCAACACCAGGGTTAAATAATGGGAGGAGGAACAAGAGTCAAGGGGAGGTTTGGTTTTTCCTATTTGGTATGGGTGTGATTATTGGTTATCTTTCTCTTGGGAAGAATGAAGCTATTTAAAATTGAGAGTGTTGATGGACTGTGGGCTTTGGGCATTATACATGATGTGTAATGAATGAAGCATGCACTGACTGAGAAGTAGATTGGCAAACCAGGATGTGTACATATGATTGAATATTGTGCTGCTACACAAAGGAATGAAGTTGTGAGGTATGCAACATGGCGAATGAACCTGTGGGGCATTTGGTGAGGAAAAATAAACCAGAAACAAAAGAGCAGTTATTGCATGGCCTCCTTTAGAAAATGTTTATAAAAAAAACAGGGGCCTAGGTTGTAAGCTCTTATAGCAATCATAACTAGTCTGGAGTGGTAATTATTATTTCTGAATTTTGGGAGGCTGTTTTATGTATATATAACCTGATATTTAGAGATAAGAACAAAGTTAATCAGGTTGTGATTGAGGTAATTCAGAACACAGGAATAATGAAGACATTGCCTATATTTTAGGGCCTCACCTACTCTTTGAGACCAAGGAAAGAAAGGTTTATTTTGTCTGCAAGTTAAATTTTTCATACCACATAATCTAACTCAATCTGTCTGTGTAGCTCATTTAAACAATCAAAACACAGGGGGCCTAGGATAAGAATGAGGGCCTTTCATCCTGTACAGTCTAATGCAATACCTGGATACATCCTAGAATATGTCAATCAGATAAGCCAAAAGTATTAGCAAAACCCCTTGAGGGATGGGAGAAAATATATGGAACTATTAAGCTTTACTATCAGGAAATCCTTGATACTGTGTCAAATATTAGGGACACCAAAATCAATAGGTCAAGCCCTTGATCTTGAGGCTTGCTCTTGTGAAGCTTATGTAGTAGCAGAGAAGCTTAGACAACCTATAGGTATGGCTAAGAGTTACTTCTGGAGGACCTTTGCTGTTGCTCAGATGTGATCTCAGTGTGACATCATTACCCTCCCCCTTGCATGCGACATGACATCCAGGGGTAACAGTCTCCCTGGCAGCATGGGTGATAATTCCCAGGGATGTCTGGCCCTGACACCATGGGATCAACAATGACATCCTGACCAAAAAGAAGAAAAGAAGTGTAACAAATTAGGAATTAGTGGCTGAGAGAGTCCAAACAGAATTGAGAGGCTACTCTGGAGGTTACTCTCAGGCAAGCTTCTATTAAACCTTGCTACTATCATAACCTGTCAACCCCAATCAGGATTATTACAGTCAATCCTAAAGAACACCTAGAACAATATACAAGATTCTACAAAGGTTTCATGCAGTAGGGTAATTTTCCAGAAACCTACAGCCATCAGATGGGTCCCTGGACCAGATAAGTCCTGAAACCTAGAGGGCCCAGACCCTTTCGATGTGAAAAAGCTAGAATGGGCAGAGCCCAAATACCCCTAAAGAGTGGGAGAAAGATCAAAGGTGATGATGAAGTTATATAGAGAAAGTAGGGTTTACCCAACAAGTATGATTGCTGAACCATTATATTGATATTTCATTTAATCTCCAGTATCTTAGAGCAGCTAGAAATGGAAACCTAAAATTGTGTAATTGTAACCCATACCAAACTTGAAATCTGTTCTACAACTAATTGTTGTGCTGTGATTTGCAATTTATTGCTTTTTCATATAATGCTATTTTTCACAAAAAGTTTATTATAATGATACAAAAATACTCTTTCTAGAAGGTCTCCAATGTTCTGGAGCAGCTAGAAGGAAAAATCTGAGATGATGGTTTGGCAGCCCATGACAAACTCTGGGATCTGTCCTGTAACTGTTTGTTGAAGAATGCTTTGAAAACTATTGCTTTTTTCTTTCTTTGTGTATATGTTATGTTATACAATTAAAAAAAATTAAAGGAAAAAAAAAAACACACATGGAAGTCCAGAATTTAGAAAAATTCACAACTAAAGAGGCCTAAAGAAGCCTTCACAATAGAACTGAGACCAGACACAAGTCTTAGAGATACACAAGATATTGGGTAGGTTAGAGAAACAGCAGTCAGATTAGGGAACTGTAAGAATTCTCAAAGAGAGGGAAGGAAAACCAAGAAACTACAGGGAAGTGGAAGCTAAGGGAGCAGATTTATAAGGAAGCAGCATCCCAGATTCTCTTTGATTCATCCTTGCCAATATCTTATTGCATTATTTCTTTGTAAAATTTTGTACATCCCAGAAACACATTAAAGATGCCATTTTCAATGTAAAACTGCTGTATAGGCTCTGGATAGTGGTTTTGATGTGTTCAATTGGGAAGCCTGTCATTGATAAAATGAGACTTCACACATGTATATTTTCTCTAGACTAACTCTATTATGGATAGAATAATACCTATTCATCAATTAGTCAGATTCACTGAGGCACAGAGCAGATTTACAATTAGTTTTTCAAGAGAATTAGTACCACAGAAATCCTGTGGTCTGCCAAATTTGCCTTAGTCTGATCAGACCTCCACTTGCTCCTCAATGCTCTCAACCAATCCCTCTATTTGTCAGTTTCCATTCTGTTCCTATTCAATCCTGCCCTGCTTCCAAGTTTCCTTGCCACCCACATTCTCACCAGATGTCTTTGCTTCCTACTTAACAAAGAAGTGGAGCTCAGCAGTCCTGAATTTCTTCAATGTGCCTGTCCATCCTACCTTCAAAATCTTCTCATTTTATGAGAAATCTGTCCCTTTGCCCAAGGGTAATTTATTCCTTGCATTTTTTCCTGACCCTCTTTAAGATTTTGTTCCACATATTAGTTACTTTACTTTCATTTAAAAGTCTTTACTTTTTAAGTCTTTCACTAAATGCACATTTCCCCCATGATAAAACTTAAAGGAAGAGGGGGGTAGTGCAAAGGTAGTTCAGTGGAAAGTTCTTGCCTTCCATGCAGGAGACCCAAGTTCGATTCCCAGTCCACACACCTCCCCAAAAATGAACAAACAAAAACAGAGAAATAACAAAAAACTTCAACAAATGGTGCTGCAATAGTGAAGTGTTCACATGGAAAAATAATGAAATGTGACCATGCCAAACAGAATACAAAAACAAACAAACATACAAAAAAAAAACTAAATGCAAGAGTAAAAATGTTTTTCCTTTTTTTTCAAAATTGCCTTCCTTCCTAGCTGTCATGCCCAAATTCTTGCTCCTTTCAAGATGTAATTTGTGGAAGCAGATTCACTTAGCATTTCTAGTTTTTACTCCCCACTAAGTTCAAATCTTGTTTGGTCCAGACGTCTTTAAACTGCTTTGTTAGCATGAGTCCAGGTTCAGTCCTACAAACTTACAACCTGCCGTCTCTAGAATTCCAGAACACACACTTCATTTCTCATTGCCTTTTACTGGGTAATGATTACAGTCTACAGCCTATCACACAATAACTATCCAATCTCTGTCTGTCTACTACCTCAATCCCACTCCTTTCTAATTTCTAAACATTAGTCACATTAAATTACTTCAAACTAGTGAGTTCAATTTTGTTTACCTTCAAGCCTTTGGATCTATACTTTAAGCTTTGCCTGAACAACCACTACTCTCCAACTCCTGCCCCCACTTATCAAAATCCCATTCACTAATATGGTAGGTTGACTGTACTGATGACACAAAATCTTCGCCTCCCCCATTGTGGGTTAGGAGTTCTGCCCCACACATTGGCCCTGGGATTAGCCACGTGGTCTTGCTGCCAACCACAGGTGTATGGGAGAATACAGCCAAGAAAATAGAGCCAGCCACCCTAACCATTTTTATGTGAGAAATAATAAATGCAACTATTGTAGGTCACTAAATTCTGCTTAGGCTGGTTATATAGCAATGATTATCTGATGGAATCATTTTATATTAATTAATTTAAAACTATGTGGTAATCACCTTTCCATGTCCAGTACCTGGAAGAAAATTGTGGCTCAAAAATTGTGATAGAACAATCAATAAATGAAATAGTATGCATTTACCAATACCCATTCCTCCTGCTTCTTACTCTTATCACATGTGCCACATTCTTTATCCCTTTTTAAACTGCTGACAACAGTGTAATGGCAAAATATAAATAATAATCTTATCTTAAACATAGGTTGTCATAAAAAGTAGGATTATAGAAGGAGGGAAAATCCTCACCGTTGATTCTTATAAGACCCAAGTATATAAGATTGTCAGCCACCTGTGCTTAATATATACTAGATTTGATAACTATAATGGCATTGCACATAATGAAGTTTTAAAGTTCAAAATATTATTACTTATGTGATGCCATCAACATGGTGTCATAAGACATTCCCTAGAAAAGTCTCCCCTTGGAATCAAATACTAAAAGGAAAAATTCCACTGGCTTGGAACCTAGAGGATGATAGAGACCCGAGATGGACTCTAGAAATGCAGAAGCAAAAAAAAGAAAAATAGTTTCTAGAATAAGGTAAGAATTTTCTTCCCAGAGCTGAAAGTCCAGACCCCTCCCCCTCACTTGGTCTTGTGCCACTAGGGAGAGGCAAAGAGACAACAGGGCCCAGATCCCTCCTACTCTGGATGCAGACTATAAAGCTTCTCACCGTGAGGAATTAGAATACCACACAGTTCCAGGCACAGAGACACAAGTCCACAGTGGCTAATGGTTGAGCACAAGTTACAAGGAACCCCAAGGGGAAAAAAAAAATGAAAGAGAGATTGCAGCAGAACTGTTGACAAGTGGTGTGAACACTCAATCCAGTTTCTATTAGCAAGACCACCAAAAAATTAAACACATTTCTGGAGCAACCCACCTTTCTGGATTTACTCAATCTAAGTTGCTAAGGTGGGATACTCTAAAGGAGAAGAAACCAGAAGCAGAAAGTCCTCACAGAAAAAAAAAAAAGGAGGAGGTGGAGGATGAACTGATGTGGAACAGGATGGTTCCCAGGATTAAAAAAATATAAGTAAAAGGGGACATAGAGTGAGGGAGAAAAATTAAACAAAATACAAGAGGTGGGGAGACAATTCTGCCTAAAAACAAACAGAACAGATCAAGACCTCCAAAAAAAGGAACAGAGGAAGGGAAACTTTCTCCTGAAGGTGAAACAACTGCACAGGAAGTGCAACCATAAAAACTGTATGGGAGGGACTTCCAGAGAAGATGGCGGCTTAGTAAGACGCGCGGGTCTTAGTTCCTCCTCCAGAAAAGCAACTAAAGAAACAGAAACAATATGAAACAGCTCCCGGAGTCACGATAGAGACCAAAAAGACAGCGTACCCCATTCTGGAACAGCTGAACGGGCAGGGAGAATCTGCTGCGGTGAGATACCCGAGGGGCACGCATTTTCCCGGCCGGGGCGGCTGGCGACTGGGGTCCCCTCCACGCACGTGGCTCCCCGGTCTGACTGGGAACGTTGGATAGCAGGGCCCTCCCGTCACGCTTGGCGTTTCAGGCCAGCTGGGCAATTAGGACCGGCACTCTCCCAAGCCGCAGCAGCCAGCGACCACCGCCTCCAGGCGCGGTTTCCCCGGGCCGACTGCCGTGCAGACAGACGAGCGCCACGAGCGCCACCTACTGGGCAGGAAAAGAAAAACAGAGCCCAGAGATTTCACAGAAAAACCTTTCAACCAGCTGGGTCCCACACCCAGGGAAATCTGATCAAATGCCCAGACACCAGCAGAAGATAATGGATGACGCTTGGAAAATTGAAGATATGGCCCAGTCAAAGGAACAAACCAATAGTTCAAATGAGATACAGGAGCTGAGACAACTAATGCTGAATATACGAACAGAAATGGAAAAACTCTTCAAAAACCAAATCAATAAATTGAGGGAGGACATGAAGAAGACATGGGCTGAACAAAAAGAAGAAATAGAAAATCTGAAAAAACAAATCACAGAACTTATGGGAGTGAAGGACAAAGAAGAAAAAATGGAAAAAACAATGGATACCTACAATGGTAGATCTAAAGAGACAGAAGCTACAATTAGTGAACTGGAGGATGGAACATCTGAATTCCAAAAAGAAACAGAAACTATAGGGAAAAGAATGGAAAAACTTGAGCAGGGGATCAGGGAACTGAATGACAATATGAAGTGCACAAATATACGTGTTGTGGGTGTCCCAGAAGGAGAAGAGAAGGGAAAAGGACGAGAAAAACTAATGGAAGAAATTATCACTGAAAATTTCCCAACTCTTATGAAAGACCTAAATTTACAGATCCAAGAAGTGCAGCGCACCCCAAAGAGAATAGACCCAAATAGGCGTTCTCCAAGACACTTACTAGTTAGAATGTCAGAGGTCAAAGGGAAAGAGAGGATCTTGAAAGCAGCAAGAGAAAAACAATCTGTCACATACAAGGGAAACCCAATAAGACTATGTGTAGATTTCTCAGCAGAAACCATGGAAGCTAGAAGACAGTGGGATGATATATTTAAATTACTAAAAGAGAAAAACTGCCAACCAAGACTCCTATATCCAGCAAAATTGTCCTTCAAAAATGAAGGAGAAATTAAAACATTTATAGACAAAAAGTCACTGAGAGAATTTGTGACCAAGAGACCAGCTCTGCAAGAAATACTAAAGGGAGCACTAGAGTCAGATACGAAAAGACAGAAGAGAGAGGTATGGAGTAAAGTGTAGAAAGAAGGAAAATCAGATATGATATATATAATACAAAAGCCAAAATGGTAGAGGAAAATATTATCCAAACAGTAATAACACTAAAAGTTAATGGACTGAATTTCCCAATCAAAAGACATAGAATGGCAGAATGGATTACGACCCAGCAATACCACTGCTAGGTATCTACTCAAAGGACTTAAGGGCAAAGACACAGACGGACATTTGCACACCAGTGTTTATAGCAGCATTATCTACAATTGCAAAGAGATGGAAACAGCCAAAATGTTCATCAACAGACGAGTGGCTATACAAACTGTGGCGTATACCTACGAAGGAATATTATGCAGCTTTAAGACAGACTAAACTTATGAAGCATGTAATAACATGGATGGACCTAGAGAACATTATGCTGAGTGAGTCTAGCCCAAAACTAAAGGACAAATACTGTAAGGTCCCACTGATGTGAACCGACATTCGAGAATCAGC
Source organism: Tamandua tetradactyla (assembly GCF_023851605.1). Lineage (NCBI taxonomy): Eukaryota > Metazoa > Chordata > Mammalia > Pilosa > Myrmecophagidae > Tamandua > Tamandua tetradactyla. The sequence continues at coordinate 68,394,731 of NC_135343.1, forward strand.
TTGGAATATATAATTGGTAACAGAGACCAGCAGGAGTTAGAAACAGGGTAAGATAATGGGTAATTGGAGCTGAAGGGATACAGACTGTGCAACAGGACTAGATACAAAAACTCAAAAATGGACAGCACAATAATACCTAAGTGTAATGTAACTAGGTTGGAACACTGAATGAAGCTGCACCTGAAATATGTTTTTTTGTTTGTTTGTTTGTTTGTGTGTTTGTATCTTTTGTTTTTGTTTTTCTTCTTTTTCCTTTATATATATATATATATATATTTTATTAGTATTATTATTTTAATTCTCTTCTCTATATTAACATTCTATATCTTTTTCTGCTGTTTTGCTAGTTCTTTTCCTAAATCGATGCAAATGTACTAAGAAATGATGATCATACATCTATGAGATGATACTAAGAATTACTGAGTGCATTTGTAGAATGGAATGATTTCTAAATGTTGTGTTAATTTCTTTTCTTTTTTTTGATTAATAAAAAAAATTAAAAAAAAAAAAAAAAAACCAAACAGCTGGCAGACCACAGTGGCTCAGAAGGCAGAGTTCTCGCTGCCATGCTGGAGACCCATGTTCGATTCTCGGTGCCTGCCCATGCAAAAACAAACAAACAAACAAAAACTAAACAGCCCTGATTGGTATACAATGGGTAGTAAGTGTTCTACTCTTTCCTCCTGGTCCCCTGTCTTACTGCCCAGAGGCAGTCACTTTTACTAGATCCCTTGTAAATTCATCCAGAGATATTCTATATTTTAACAAGCTATATGCATTTACATATGTATGTGTGCAAATGTGTGCACACATATTCCTTTTATTTAATACAAAAGTAGCTTACCATACACATACGTATATTTCATTTAATATTGTATGTTTAAAATCTTTACAAGGCATTATACAGAAATGTGGCTCTGTGGATTCAACGAGTTTCGTGTCAACAGGCCTTGACATTTTTCTAAATCTTTGCTATGAACTATATGGCACTGAATATCTTTTTATGTGCTTTTATTGTTGCATATGTGAGTACATCTTTTGGATTAGTTATTGTAGGTAGAATTTCTGAGTCAAAGGCTATGCACATTTAAAATTTTAATGGATAGTATTCAATTGCATAAAAGTGCAATGTATGAGAACACCTGTTTCTCCAATATTGCCACCCTAGAATGTTATCGAATATGTTTTCCTCTTTGAAGTATCAATTCATTTACCACAGTGGGTTCTTATTGTCTTGGAAGCTGGCATTTCTTTTGTCACAAAGTTAAACATCTTTCAGTATAATTACAATTTATATGTATTGTTTCCTGTGAAGATATTTTCAAGCTTATGTGTTATTATATCAGTTTGAGTTTTTTCCATTTATTATGCCATCTATATAAACTCAGACATCTAACTTAAGAATAACTTTTAAAAAATTGATTGCTAAAAAATCAATTGAATGTAATTTTGTATTATTGAAAGAATGCATAACGGGTGGGAAGAATGTGCCAGCAAACTCTAATGAGGAAAATCATGTATTAGAAATACAGAAGAAGATTAATGGCTTGTTCTGTGTATGCGCCTTAAGTTGGAATAAAGTATATTCTATTATAAAAAAAAAAAAAACTGCATGGAAAAAACAAACAAACAAAAATTGTATGGCATGTCCAGGGCAAGAATCAGAAGAATAAAAGCTAAGAAAATATGAACACTTTAACATAAACTACCCCACAAGCCTGAACAAGTTAGACTGTCAAAGAAGAGCCTTAACACAAAGCCAATCAGCAATGTAACCCTAGACCAGAGGAGAAAAACTGGCAATACATCAAGATAATCAGATGCCCAGACATTAGCAAAAAAAATTACAAATCAGATTAAGAAACAAAAATTATATACTTAATCAAGAAAGCAAATTAAAACTTCAGAGAACATACAGATTTGGGAACAGCTAGTCAAAGAAATTCACAAAAACCTCCTAAAACAATTCAAGGAGGTGAAGGACAATTTGGCTATAGAGTTAAAGGATATTAAGAAGACAATTTGAGGGCATAAAGAAGAATTTGAAAATTTAAAAAGAAAGAGTACAGAAATTGTAGGAGTGAAAGGCACAATAATGTAGATTAAAAATATACTAGAGTCATACAACAATAGATTGTAGTCATAAGATTAGGTAGAGAACAGTATAGAAAAAATAAGGCAGTGTTTCTGGGATTTGAGTGACTGCATGAAGCATGCAAACATATGCATGATAGGTATTCCAGAAGGAGAAGAGAAGGGAAATAGGGCAGAAACAATATTTGAGGAAATGATGGTAAAAAAATTCCCAAATCTTATAAGGGACATAAATATATCTTGAATAAGGTGTTTGAAGCACAACATACTCCAAACAGAATAAATCCTGGTAGACTTACTTCAAAACACACACCAATCATAATGTCAAATGCCAAAGAGAGGATTCTGGAAGCAGAAAGAGAAAAGTGATTTTTCACATACAAGCTATCCTCCATAAAATTGTGTCAATTTCTCATCAGAAATCATGGAAATGAGAAGGCAGAGGGATTATATATTTAAGGTCATGAAAGAGAAAAAAAATGCCAGACCAAAATTATTTATTTGGCAAAACTTCTCTTCAAAAATGGGGTGAGTTTAAATTATTCATGTATAATGAGAAACTAAGAAAGTTTGCGAACAAATGACCTGCCCTGTAAGAATTAATAAAGGAAGATCTGCTGGTTCAAAGAAAAAAAAAAACAGGAATGAGAGGATTGGAGTAGGGTGAAGAAATGAATCTTCAGTAAGGGTAACTAAAATTGTAAATAGAAAACCTAATAGTACTGTATCCTCAGTGTATAACTCTATTCCTTTACTCCTATAAGAGTCAGAATACAATTGAACAAGAAAAGGGCATATTTCCTGATAATGAACACACAAAATACAAAGAAGTAATGTGGGACAAAAACAACATAAAGAGGAGAAACAGAAGGATATGGGAACAAACAATGTATATGCTATTGAAGCTAAGTTGTTATTTTCAATTTAGCAAATTATAGATGCAGGTTATATAATATAAACAATAGGGTAAATAAAAGAAAATATTCTTAAAATATGCAGAAACAAAAATGAGAAAGGGATCACTTAAATCACAAAAGATCAGCTATACAGAAAAAGAGGTTGAAATAAGGAAAAGCGAGGCAAAAATAGATATGACATATAAAAACCAAAAGGACAAAATGGCTGTTGTAAGTGCTACCTTTACAGTAATAACACTAAATATTAACGGATAAAACTCTCCAATAAAAAACACATAGATTAGAAGAATGGATTAAAGTAGCATGATGCAACTATATGCTGTTTACAAGAGCCTTAGATGCAAAGACACAAATAGAATGAAAGTGAAAGGTTGGGAAAAGTTATTCCATACAAATAGTAACCAAAAAAGAGTTAGGGTAGCTATACTAAAATTGGACAAAATAAACTTTAAGTAAAAAGCTGTTATAAGAGACAAAGGTAAAAACCATATATTAATATAAGGGGAAATCAACTAAGAAAAAATAACAATCATAAATATTTACACATTTAACAACAGTCCCTCAAAATACATGAGGCAAAACCTGACAAAACTGAAGGGAAAAATAGACATCTCTATAATAATAGTTGAAGACTTCAATACACCACTCTCATCAATGGAGAGAATATCTAGACAAAAGATCAATAAGGAAATAGAACTTGAATTATATGATGAATCAACTAGACCTAGCAGACATATGCAAAACATTGCACTCCCAAACAGCAGAATATACATTTTTCTCAAGTGTGCACGTGCTTTATTCCAGGGTAGACCACAAATTAGATCACAAAACAAGTCTCATTAAATTTGAAAAGATCGAAATTATATGAGGCATTCTCTCTGACCATAATGGAAGAAAGCTGGAAGTCAGTAACAGGCAAAGAACTGGAAAATCCACAAATAAATGGAATTCTAAGTAACATACTCTTAAACAATCAGCAGGTAAAATAAGAAATTACAAGGGAAATTCATAAATATCTTAATACAAATGAAATTGATAACACGGCATATCAAAAATGATAACATATCATATAATGCTGCTTTATGGGATGCAGCAAGGTCAGTGCTGAGACGAAAGTGTGTAGTTTAAACACTTACATTTTAAAAGAAAAAAGAGCTAAAATCTAAGAACTAACTGCACATGTGTGGGAACTAGAAAAAGAACAACAAATTATACCCAAAGCCATATGAAAGAAAGAGACAAAGATTAGAATAGAAATAAAATAAATAAAGAGAAAACAATAGAGAGCATTAACAAAACTAAAAGTTGATTCTTTGAAAAGATCAATTAATTTGATAAACACTTAGCTAGACTGACAAAGAAAAAAAGAGATAAGGCACAAATAAATGAACTGAGAAATGAGAGAGGCTCATTGCTACTGACCCCACAGAAATAATAAGTATCATAACAGGATACTATACACAACTGTATACCAACTGATTAGACAACATAGACAAAGTGGACAAATTCTTATAAATACACCAATAATTTTACATTGACTCTAAAAGAAATAGAAGACCTCAACAGACTAATTACAAGTGAAGAGATTAAATCAGTCATCAAAAAACCTCTTAATAAAGAAAAGATCAGTCTCAGATAACTTCACAGATTAATTCTATCATTCATTCCAAGAATAATTCATATCAACCCTGCTCAAATTTTTCCAAAAATTTGAACAGGAGGTATCACTACCTAACTCATTCTATGAAAACAACGTCAACTTAATACTAAAGCCAGATACTACAGGAAAAGAAAATTAGAGACCAATTTCTCATATGAATACAGATGCAAAAACCATCAACAATACACTTCCAAATTGAATCCAGTGCTGGGAGAACTGAATATCCCTAAGCAAAAGATGAAAGAGGCCCCCTATCTCACACCATATACAAAAATTAACTCAAAATAGATCAAAGACCTAAATATAGGAACCAGGACTATGAAATTCCTAGAACAAAATGTAGGGAAGCACATTCAGGATCTTTTGTTAAATAGTGATTTCCTAGACTTTACACTGAAAGCATTAAAAACCAAAAGAAAATATAGATAAATGGGAACTTATCAAAATAAAGAATTTTTGTGCCTCAAAGGACTTTATCATGAAAGCGAAGAGACAACCTATTCAATGGGAGGAAATATTTGGAAACCAAATCTGATAAGGGTCTGATATCCAGAATATACAAAGAAATTCCACAATTCAACAATAAAAAGACAAACAGCACAGTTAAAAAATGGGCAAAAGCCATGAATAGCAGTTTCTGCAAACAAGATCTACAAATGTCTAAGCAGCACATGAAAAGATTCTCAAGATCACTGGAAATTGGGGAAATACAAATTTAAACCACAATGAAATACTATTTCACCTCCACTAAAATGGCTGCTATTTTTAAATTAGAAGATTACAAGTGTTGAAGAGGATGTGGGGAAATAGAAAACTCATTCAATGCTTGTGGGAATGTAAAGTGGTGCAGCCACTATGGAAGACAGTTTGACAGTTCCTCAGAAAGCTAAGTACAGAGATGCCATATGACGTGGCAATCCCTCTATGAGGTGTATACCCAAAGATACTGAAAGCAGAAACTCAAACGGATATTTGCACACCAATGTTAACAGTGACATTATTCATAATTGCCAAAAGATGTGATAAACCAATGAATGGATCAACAAAATAAGGTTGTGTGTATGTGTATAATGAAATATTATTCAAGCATAAATAGAAATGAAGTTCTGATATGTGTGACAACATGAAAGAACCGTGAAGACATCACATTGAGTGAGATAAGCCACACAGGAAAGGACAAGTATTGTATGATATTACTGATATGAAATAATTAGAATAAGCAAACTTATGGAGTTGGAATCTAGAATATAGTTAACCAGGACCTAGGTTGAGAGAAGGGAATGGAGAGTCAATGCTTACATTGTATAGAGTTTCTATTAAGGGTGATGGAACCATTCGTGTAATGGATGGCAGTGATGATGGCATAATATTGGGAGTGAATTATATATATGTGAATATGTTTAAAGTGGCAAATTTTAGGTCATACATCTGAGAATAAAAATTGAAAGATAAACCATAGGGCCATACAACACAGTGACCCCCTATTGTAAAAGATGGGCTACAGTTAACACAATTATAAAAATTTTCTTTCATAAATCATAGTAAATGTACCACATTAATATGAAATTTTAATAATAGGGTGGTATATGGGGTAAAATACATCTTAATATGAACTATGGACTATAGTTAGTAGTACAATTTTAAAATTCTTTTATCAATTGTAACAAAGATATCACACAACCCCAAAATGTTAACAATAGAGGGGATATGGAAACTCTAGTGTGTTCTTTACATAACTTTTGTGTAAACCTACAACTTCTCTAATTAATAAAAGATGGTATGAAATAGCAAAATATTAAAATGTTTAAAGTCCAGAATCAACTTGAGTTGCATGAATGCAAGCTACAGGTCCTATCCACCTTCAACTCAAAATACTAGTCTATTTTATGGAAATTAGAAAGAAAAATATTGAGGACTTTCCCAGTGGTTCTCTTTGCAAATTAACCTGCAATGATTCTTAAGAAGTTGTCATTCAAAGTAATCTCTCTTCTCCTTTAGTTATTCAGACATTAGTTTCACTTATTTTACTGGAATTACAATAGCATTTCAAGCCCTGTTGTCACATGCCATAAGATTATTAATGGCAATTTTTACGTTATCTAATCAGTCAAGCATTCAGCAATACACAATTTTGCTACGTTTATTATTAATGAAGCTACACAAACCCCAGTGAATTGTCATACATTTAATTTCTCAAACACTGTGATAATATAAATGATATATAAGAATAATGTTTTCATTAATACATATAAGAAAATTATTTGTTATTTAACAAATTATTAAATTTGTTATTTCAAATTAGTTCCTATTTGAAATGCACTAATTCATACATATATTAATTCACCATATATTTTGAGGGCCAGTTGTATGAGAATAAAAGTAGAAGACACATGGGCTTAATGGGAAAACATGCTATTTAAATAGTCACACCACCATGAGTATTATCATTGGAGTGTACGTAAGTTCTTAGGTAAATTTTTTGGTAAATTTTTCAGGGGAGGTCTCTGAAGGGATATGGTTTTGAAAATAGGTGTTCAAGGCTCAGAAAGGTTTCATAGGTGAACAAAATGCGAAAGGGCATTCTGAGAGAGAACGAATGACATGACTAAAGTCAAAGAAACTGGGAAGTACGATCCAATAAAGTGGTATAAAAAGTGTTATACTGAATTGGAGTCACTGCTGGTGGGGTCCAGGGGAGTGTATTTAGTAGATTCTTCAGGTGATCCTTATGACTGTTTAAGTCTGATGTAAAGAAATGGTTCTTAAACTTAGGAAGTACCCTGATTTCCTGTTTTTTTAAGATAATATTTGGTCTGTACTCCAGGGTTTTTGATGCAATAGGTCTGGGGTGAGGAAACTTGAGAGCTGCATTTATCCCAAGCCCCCAGTGAGGCAGGTCCAGGGAATGTGCTATGAAAACCACTAACTTAGGAGTAGGAGTAGCTGATGAATTTTCATATATATGCTGGGCTCAGATTATGAATCATGGGAAGCATTCTAAGATAGCCCCCACATTTCCTGACCCCTGGTATACATACACCCCTCCTCATTGTTCAAACAAACACTATTCTATGTACCACTGTGAAGAGATCTTATAGATGCAACTAAGATTCCAAATCCTTTGACTTTCAGATAAGCAAACTCTGCAGGTGGATCTGTACTGATCCCTTGAGCCTTTTAAATTAGGGTCTAGGTGTTAGAGAGAAAGGAAGTAAGAGAGTCCAAGCAGGAGAAAGATTAGACACTATTGGAGGGGCCCATGTGGCAAGGAATGTGAGGTGCCTCTAGAAGCACTGACAGCCAGCAGGAAAGTGCACATCTCAGTTCCACAACCACAAGCTACTGAACTTTGTCGAAAAAAAATAATAATAAGAAGAAATTATAAGTGGAATTTTTCACCTCCAAATGGTAACTCCATCTGGCTGACACCTTGACTTCTACCTTATGACACCCTAAGCAAAGGAACCAGTCATACCATGCCAGACTTCTGATATACAGAACAGTTGGTGTTGGTTTAAGCTGCTAAATTTGTGGTAATTTGTTATACAGCCGTAGATATCAAAAAAATACTATCAATGACATCCTTAAAAGGCTTGTACTTTAACTTCAATCCCCAAATATATATTTAAATTTTTGTTTACTTCTTCATTTTTGTGTCTAGGCAATCTAACTGCTGGGGCCATGATGGAAAAATGTTTAGAAAGAGGCAGGGGTGGACCTGAGGAATCCAGTTATGAGGCCATTATAAGAATCCACATGAGTCAGAGGACAGTTATCTGAAGTAAGCAAATAGCAGAGGTCATATTAGAAATTCAGAGGCAGAGACAGATTCCAGTGGTCCGGAGAGCTTTATAAAGGACAGAACTGCTCTGATAGACTTGATATGGAAAACCCCAAAAGGAAGCTGCCAATAGGAAGAGACCCTTTTTGCAAGTTCAAAAGCAATACATTTTTGCTGAAAATTTTTTAATGAAGAAAATTAGCTAAAAGCAGGTCAGATGAGATGTGTTCCCCCAAATGAGATTAAAACAAACTAAAATTGATGTTAACTCTTAAGAATCAATTATCAACTATTGTTAATTAAGTTGTATCCACTTTTCTTTCCATGACTACCTAATTTTTTTTTTTGAAACATGTTGGACGTATCTTTAATTTCATTAAAGATCTGTCTTTTCTTCTCTAAATAGTAATATGAAGGCACTTAATACTGAGACATTAAGAAAGTGGAAAAGTCTCAAAATAACTGTTTCTGTAAATCAGCCCTATGCCCCTGGGTTAAAGGACAATGTGAAAGTCTTAACTAGTCTTGCAGTTTTCAGCTTGTACCCTAATAAATGGCAGGTCAAGGAGGGTTGTGTTTAATAGTATATTCCTCGATGAAATGTCATTTTTCCTCAATGTGTCCTCTGTGTGAGCTAATTAAAATCATGTTTTGCTGCAATGTCAGCACATGAAGTTGCTGACTTTCTTGTCTTAATACATAGTACAAAATGAATGTTGTCATATGATAAACTTGGACTATGAAAGGCTCTGAATAATGGAATATAATGTCTGATCTCTTGCAATCCACAGCTTTTCTTCTCATATATATTATTAGTGTTCATGCACATCATGTGTGGGTAAAATTAAGTAAGTTGGAAAAGTACGGCAATTTTTTTTTACAAAATACAGTAAAATAAATTCATATTTTAATAAATCTATTTGAAGGTCTCAGTTCTACTCAGTGGAAACTGGGATGCATATACAATTTTAACTGATGCTAGATTAGTGTGCTTGCTAAATACCATTTAGTCCTTCACATTTCAAAAGTACTAGGTGATTTGAATAAGGAAACGAGTACACTATACAGAAATATAATGTTAATTATCTCCCCTACCCTTTCATACTCATCCCATCTGAATAACAAACTCAGTACTAAAAATTTGTCATATATTCTTCTACCACCTTAACCTTCATCATAAATACCTAGTTGATTAACACATAGTCTTAAAAAGTAAATGTCTGTTACTTTCTATTAAACATAAATTTAGACTCACAAATTTATGGTCAATTGATTTTTTACAAAGGTTGCAAGTACAGGCAATGGAGAGAGAGTAGTCGCCTCAACAAATAATGTGCGGAAAACTGGAGTCCACATGGAGAAGAAAGAAATAGGACACCAGAAAATATGGCACCGAAAACAAGAGCAGCGAAACTGATTTCACCAAAATTACAAACTTCAGGGCAGGCCACGGTGGTTCAGCAGGCAGAGTTCTTGCCTCCCATGCTGGAGACCCGGGTTAATTTCCTTGTGCCTACCCATGCCCCCCCAAAAAATATATATATATATATATAAATTTCGGTGCATGAAAGGACATTATCAAGAAAGTGAAAAGACAACCTACACAACAGGAGATGGTGGATATTCAGTGTTTTTAAAGAAGAGTAATAATAATCCTAAAAACATAATTAATTATTAACATACTATCACTTGCATTGTGAATAATTGAGAGTAATTTCTTTTATTATAAGGTGTCATGAAAAAATAAATAACTGCTGATATTTACACGGTATTTTTTTATAACGTTATTCTCAAAACAAAGTACATGCTCATTGAATCTTAGGATATACGCACTAAAAATATTGCCAAGAACACAAAATTTCTAAAACTGCTCATTAGTAAGTGAAATATATACAAAATAATTTTGTTTCCCATGAAATTGAGAGCTACCTTTACAGTGAACTTTTATAGCTGAATCAAAATGTCACAGAAAATAAAACTAACTGCCACCAACACTTGGCTGTATTTTACTTATACTGACATTATTCTTAACATTTCCTCAGAAGTAATTCCTACAAAGTTAAAACATTGTAGTGCAGTATTTATGAAAAGAACTAGAACAAAAGATTTACTTATTTATGCACAGACTGCATTATTTTTTCTGAATAACCTCCGACATATTTTGATCAGCTGGTTTATTAAGTAAGACAAGTTATAAATCACATATCAGTAAGATTATCTTCCTTCCTCACCTTCCAGCCAACATTTCTCCTCCCAGAAATAATGCATGGTAGAAATTATCTAAGAAATAATCTTTTCTATATGTACAGTTATTTCAAATATAGTATCTTTGGAGCGTATGTATTTTGGTCAATGTGAATGCTAAACTAACAGAGAAAATCAGTCTTCAATTCAAGATTCCATTTAAGAAATATATACAAAATTCAGAACAGAAGATTTCTGTTGGAACACTGCACAGATAACTAAGCCATATTACTGAGTTGAGATGTACTTATTTATTTATGCTTTCATTAAAACATTAATTCAGAGCTTACTGTATTCAGGCATTTTTGTTACTAAAAAATACAGACAATAAAATCCTGCAAAGGACTTCTTGTCACTGTTTCAGAAGTTATAATTCCTTTAGAGTCTATTATGTGAGCAGTTCTTCCCAAATAATTATCTCTAGTTATTAGAACAACTCTGGTAAATAGATTAGGATGCTGGTTCAAAGAAAATAAGTCATTTACCAAAGTCACACAATTTGTAGAAGGTGAAGACTAGATTTGAAACTTGCATGCATGATGCCTGTGGCATATTAAAGGATGGCCACCCACCCCATCCAGAGGAAAAGTTGATTTTCCACACCCTTGAGTTTGGGCTGGCCATTTGAGTGCTTTAGGAAAATACATTGGAAGGGACACTTTACCAGGGCTGAGTGAAGTCTTAATCAGCCTGGCAACCTCTGCTTCCTCTCTTTGGGAAGTTTCACTCTTGGCCAGCTTGCTCTAGGAATCCAGAAACCACGCATAGGTCCTCTGGTCAACAGCCATAGCTGAGCTCCTTATTGACACCCAGCATCTTATATACCCACCATATCAGTAGGGCCTGTGGGGCATCCAGTCCTTCTGAATCTACAGATGGCTGCAGTCTCAGCCTGCATCCAACTATAACTATATCAAAGACCTGTATGAGAATACCCAGCTGAGCCCGGTGAACACACTACTGTGAAAGAATAATAAAGTATTATTATATTAAGGCACTAATTGCTGTAATGCTTTGATATACAGCAATGGAAATCCAAAACAGTTTCCAAAACTTGGATCTTTCCACTAATATTTCTGGGGAAAAAGAAGTAAGTGTATAAATAACTGAAATGAAAGACAGAATATAGCAATATAAATGAAATATAAAATAAAATCAATCAGGAATGAAAGAATAAGCAAGTGATGGTGGGGTGTAGTGGTGCAGTTTGAGAAAGATTTTATAAAAGGACTCTTTTTCTTGGCATATATTCATGCTTTTGGCCACTTGAGATTTATTGTTTAGCACTGCTTTTTTTAAGTGTTAAGAATTCAACTTTATTCTCTACTATTTGGCTTAATCTTTCATCTTTTTTCTTTGGCAAAAACTCACTACTGTAAGGAGAGTGATCAAGAACTTTATTGTTTGGTTAGGCTAGGAGAGCAATCCCTGATTTTAAAGGAAAGAGAGGAGATAGAGCAGTTGTCATTTTTTCCTGATTCCTGTAATTTCTACCAAAACAGCAAGGAGTCACTAGTGTCTATTCTTCTTATCCAGGGAAAAACTCTGTACACGGCAGATGGCAAAAACTTTTGGATCTCCAAGTCAAATGAAGAGAATGAAAAACATTTATTTTTCCTTCTTTCCCGCCCTCTCTTCCCTCTTTCCATCCTTCCTTTCTTTCTTTTCCTCCTTTCTCTCTTCCTTTCACTTTCTTTCTTTCTTTCTTCCTTTCCTTCCTTTTCCTCTGCTTCCTGCCCTTTTCTTTTCCTTCCCTTTCCTTTCTTCTCCTTTTCCTCTATTCTAGAAGCAACTTGAGAATATTTCTTTAAACTAGAAGGAAACAATTGAGCTTGAAGATCCAAAAGGACATCAACAAGAAAAGAGGAAGGGATTGGGTCAAAAGCTCATTTGCAGAAGTTGGGTTGAAAAGGAAGAATATTTTTCCTAGAGAAAGATTAAAAGGAAAAAAGAGTAAAAGATGACAATATTTAGAACTTGACAGAATGAGTATAGTGCATTATTCTTTATTCTTTGTATGTTAAAATTAAAGGCTAATCATGAAGATTGACAAATGTGGACTCAGGGTCTATTCCAATAGGAAGCAGAAAAAATTAGATAATTTGTTATTAATTAAATGATATAAAGTTCATGGTTTATAAGTAGATGACTATGAAAGAGTACAGATTCATAATTTTTAGATATTCTGAGGTAATTGTGTATTTTATCATGAAACATTGATCATTTGTATCACTCAAAATGCACATCTTTTATCTCAAATTAAAATTATTGGGTCAGCATTTTTTAATTTAGTACTTCCTCATCCTTTATTGTTAGCCTTTAGGAGTCCACAAGAAGAGATTTAAACAATAACATCCCATAAAGCGCAACAGACCCAGCCAAACACAGTGAACATGTGGCCAATCAGGATCGACTTCAGCCTCTGAGAAAACAATGCAGCCTCTTGCTGCATACAGGCTCTGGGGAAGTTTCTTCTTAACTGCATATGAGAAATTCATTTTACCCAATTCCTAATGTCTACTTGTATATTGTCGTATTTTGTGTTTTCTGTTTCCCACACTTTTTCTTTCCTTCTTTCTTCTTTTATCACATCTTCTCTTGGAATTAATGTTTTGCTCTCTCCCTTTCTTACTGCATGGAAGATACATTTTCTATGTGATTAACTCCATAACTTTTCATCTATTGCAAGGTTTCATGCACTGTTTAAGGTTCTGGTAATGTAATCGTAAATAAATCAGATCAGAATTTCTGCTCTACTGAAGTTATCTTATCTTATTTATTTATTTATTATTTATTTATTGCATGGGCAGGCACTGGGAATCAAACACGGGACTCCGGCATGGCAGGCGATGAAGTTATCTTTTAATTGGGGAAGTTAGAATCAACAAGTAAGTGAGAATTGTAACAATAGTACATACATATATGTATATGATATATATATATATATATCATATATATATAATCTTTTAGTAGTTTCCCACAAACGTTGAGCTTATACTTCATATAATAAAATATAGCATGATCATTGCTTACTTCTAGCCACTGAGCTGTTAAAGATTTTAGAATATTAATCACAGTCTTCAGCTGTTTTTATTTTTATGTTATTTATTTATTATTACCAACAGGTTCAGTCCTTTCTTTGTGATTCTGCCATATCATTTCTTTACAACATATTTCTTTCCTAGTTCGTACTTCAGTATTTTGGATTTTTATTGTCAGTGTCTATGAGGATCACACTCATATTCTGAATTTTTGTCATAATGTAAAATATGTAGATTTATGTGTTTTTATCCTTATCAGAGTAGTTGCCTCAGATTTATCTCTTAATTCATGAATTCTGTTGTGTCTATTTTTCTCTTAACCAATTGTATTTGTTTTCTAAAGTTGCTGCCAAATTGACATGTATTATGAAACACATCCACCTATTTTATTATATAAAGCATTTGGAAACAATTTCCAAAGCAATAATTATTCAACACAATCCAAGGATTGACAACAACTTCAATAATAAATGAGGTGTGGAGCAAACCTTACATTGTACTTTATAGTCAACCATGTGAAGAAGACAGTTTAGTAGCTAGAGAAATACTTGTGGTCCAGTGAGAGAAACCTGAGTTAGATTCTTGACTTCAGGTCTCCCAGTTGCATGGTACTGGGTAGATGTAGGTATCCCTTCTGAAGACTTCCAAGTCATGCACCCATAGATTGGACAGAATAATAGGTATGTCAGAGGGTTGTTTTAACAATTAAATGAGATGGTGTTTAGCAAGGTTTCTGGTATGTTGTAAGTTGTCAATATATGTTAGTAATTTTATTTTATATCATTCAAAGCATTTTCTTAAGAGGTGGTTTCATTAAATGCTTGCCTGATTAGTAGGAATGTAGTTAGATGTATATGGTGCCTTACAAAGAAGAGACATGTTTACATTGAAGCAATAAGGAAAACATCCATGTGGAAGGATAAAGGAGAGATATTTAAAATGAACTTCATTTTATTACAACAAAAAATATGCACAATCCTCAAAGTATACCTAGTGTGATAATCACCATTCCTGTGACATGGGTGCTTGTGGCCTTTGCAAAAGCTTCTCTTTTCAATAGCCCCCTCTAAACTCCTTTGTGTTGATTCTGCCTCAAGAGTTCCGAAGAAGTCCAGTTTTGCTTTACCAAACATCTCATTTTTTTAATAAGCACTTTTTAGAATAGTTTTAGGTTTACAGAAAAATTGTGAAAATAGAAGAGTGAGTTTCCCACAGACCCCACACTGTTTCCCCTCTTATTAGCATCTTACAGTAGTATGATATATTTGCTGCAGTTGATACCTAAATTGTCCTGCTTCTGTTCCAGGATCCCATCCAGGACACCACGTTATGTTTAGTGGTCATGTCTCCTTAGACTCTTCTCAACTGTGACATTTTCTCAGACTTTCCTCAGTTTTGAGGAGCCTGAGAGTTGGAAAGGGAAATAGTCAGGGATTTCATAGAATGTCCCTCAACTGGGATTTCTCTGATGACTTTCTCATAAGTAGACTGGGGTTGTGGGCTTTTAAAAAGAAGACAACAGAATTAAATCACTACTCTTCATTATATGATTTCAAGAGAACAAACTATCAATATGATTTTTCACTGTTGATGTTAAACTTGATCACCCGACACAGTTAGTGTTTTCCACATTTCTCCACCATCAAGTGTTTCAACCCTTTCTCTACTCTACAGTTTGGAAGGAAGGTGCTTTGAAAGTCCACAGCTAAGAAGTGGGGAACTATGCTCAACTCCCTCAGGTTGGGAATCTAAATAAATCAGTTGAAATTTACGTGTCTTTTCTCCCTCAATAATCTATTTACTCATTCAATGGTTTTTATTAGCATGAACTCATTTTCTGCTTTTGATTGTAATGCAGCAACACTTCATTTATAGTTTTTGTTCAAATTATTTGAGTTTTAGGTAAAAGGAGTTCTTTTGAATGGCCCATATGTCCTTTTGACATTCCCCCATAATTGTGCTGTTTTTTGTTTTGTTTTATTTTACTGTTTTCATTTTTGTCTGGAGCACTTTCTTACTTTCTGGCACTGCAATATGCTTAGGGCTCATTCTGTATATTTCCTGCCCCAGTCGTAGATTCAGTCATTTCTCCAGAAAACCCTGGTTCTTTCTATTGGAAGATATTAGAAACCAAGATCTGGTTGCTGGGTGTGCTCACTGTTTCTTCAGTGTCAGGTTGCTTCTAGGCTCTCTCAGTTGACAAGGAAAGAAAATAAATGCGTATACACAAACATATGCAGATAAACATATGTAGAAACATTTCTGTATGTGACCATCTATATGAATATTATGCTGAACATGAGTTCATATGCATATGATGTCCCCAGTTCTATTCCATTACCCTGTGGATCATTCCAGTTTCCTCTTTTTTTTTTAAACTTCTATCCAAAAATGGGAAAGCTGGTTTTAGCATACACCTCTCTATTTACATAAATATTCAATTTCAGTATACATGTATAGCGGTATCAGGATTATTAACCATATGCTCCAGTGGGAAACAACTTTATCAACTACAGTACAGTACTTTGAATGCTTGATTTTTCCTTCTATATTTGCAAATATCACTTGTTTCAGTACTTACTGAACCTTTGGCAACCACTGCCCTTTTTTTCCTGTTGCTATAGTTTTGTCTTTTCCAGAATGTCATATAAATAGAAACATATAGTCTCTAAACTTTTTCAATTTTTTTTTCATTTATTGATAATGGATTTCAGTTTCATCTCTGTCAATGCATGGCTTGATAACTAATTTAGTTCTACTTCTGAATAACATTTAATTTTAGAGATGGACCACAGTTTGGTTATCCATTTTTTGATAGCTATTGAAGGGCATTTTGGTTGATTCCAGTTTTGGGTGACTATGACTAAAATTTCCATAACCTTCTTAATATAGGGTATTGTGTGAACATAGCTTCCATATCAGTTGGGTAAATACCTAGGGGCACAGCTGTTTGGATGTGTAGTATAACCATGTTTAGTTTTTTTTAAGAAACTGCACAATTTTTGTCTTCCAAAAAGCTATAATATTTTATCTTTCCCCCAGCAATAAATTGCATTCCTGCTGTTCTCCTGCCTTACCAGCATTTGTTATTGTCAGATTTTTGGATTTTAACCACACTAATATGTATATAGTGGCATCTCATTATTATTTAATTTACATTTCCCTTATTACAAATGATG
This sequence comes from Tamandua tetradactyla, assembly GCF_023851605.1. Taxonomy (NCBI): domain Eukaryota; kingdom Metazoa; phylum Chordata; class Mammalia; order Pilosa; family Myrmecophagidae; genus Tamandua; species Tamandua tetradactyla. The sequence continues at coordinate 68,411,647 of NC_135343.1, forward strand.
CTGTGTATCTTTTCATATATTTCTTTTCCATCTGCGTATCTTCTTTGGTGAGATAAATGTTCAGATCTTTTACTCATTTCTTAATTGGATTGTTTATGTTATGTTTTAAGAGCTCTTTGTATAATTCAAGTAAAGTCCTATGTCAGATATCTATTTTCTCCCTATCTGTGATTCTTATTTTATTTCTCTGATGTGTCTTTTACAATGCAAAGGTTTTCCACTTTAGAATAGTTCTACTTATCTATTTTTCTCTCATGAATTTTGATTTTAGAGTTGTATTTAAAAACTTATCATGAAACCCAAAATTATGTAGATTTTCTTCTACATTGTCTTTTTAAAATTTCATAGTTTTGCAGCTGATAATTATGTCTATGTTCAATTTTGAGTTACCTTTGGGATAATTTGTAAGGTCTTTGTGTCCACGTTCTTTTCTCTTTTTTTTTCCTATGTATATCTAATTGCTACAGTGGTATTTGTTGAAAAGACTATTTTCTCTCCATTGGAGCCTTTTCATCTTTGTCAAAATGTAGCTAACTGTATTTATGTGGGTTAATTTCTGGGCTATTTTGCATTGACCAATAGATCTATTCTTCCACCAATACTAATGCCATTTGTTTGCTGTAACTTTATGGTAAGTTATTAGTCATGAAGTTGGGCAGTGTCAATCCTCTTCTTCTTCAGTGTTGTGTTGACTATTCAAGGTATTTTACCATTGAATATAAATGTTGGAATTACATTGTATTTATCTAGAAACCAGTTTCTTGGAATTTTCATTACAATTGTTTGATTCTATGATTGTGTCAGGAAAATTAACAATGTTGAGAATTCAAATCCAACACAGATCATCCCCCCCATTTATGTTGTTCTTCTTTGCTATCTTTAATCGTTGTTTTCTCATAAAATTTTTTAAGCAACATATTTTCTTAGTTTTATTTCACTTTGGGTGAGAACAGTGGCACAACTTGCTATACTGAACAATGAGGAACCTGGGGACAATTTCTCTCCATTGAGTCCAGATTCTTGTTGTTAGGGTTCACTTACTGTCCTCAACATTCTCTTCCCATATGATGAATTCCTTTCTAACTTATGGAACACTCACATCATTTGACCTTTCTAGCCACTCCCAAGTATGCTAAGTACCCTAAGGAGAGTGCACCTAATCTTCTAGTTAAGATTCGTGATGTTTGCCTGAACAAGTCCTCAGTTCGTTGATATTATTGATTTAGTTTTGGGGATACTTTCCAAATCATGGAAGCATGACAACTCTTGCAGTGAAAAAACTTACTGAAAACTGCTAGAAGGAATGGATTAAAGAATGGAAGTACTGTAGAATGATGGAGAAGGAGGTGCTACAATAGCATGGAAGGACATCAAAGGAGGGTCTGGGAACACCCATGATGTACATCTGCCATAATATTTTTACCAGGGTGGTTCTAACAGTACTCTCACAGAGGTGTTCTTTAGGTCCATCAAGCAGATTTCTCCTGGCCAAATGCCTCCTCCCTCTTTTCATACCTATTGCTAGGTCTACAGTGGGTCTCACACTTGCTTCTCTTGCTGACTATTTCATTCCTATAACCCTTAACCCATCAGAATGTATGCATTCTGTTTCACAATTCTTGAGAATTGTTAATTATATTTCATCTAATTCTTATATATTTTTGTCACTCCTTAGAATATTTTTTAAAAGGGAGTTTTCCAATTCTGCATTTTTTAGTTATTTTTACTGTAGTAGTATTCATTTTTAAATGTTTTGAAATATAAACAGAAATACTTTTCATTGGATTACTAATGCTCCTGCCAAAAACACAATTGCCCAGTGAAGTAGTAGTCCAGCTGCCTTGATAAACTTTGTTTACATCAATTCCTGATTTCTTGTTTACTTCAAATCTTACTCTATTTCCATTAAAACTACAGGCCACCAAAATAGTCTTTATTTGCATATAATTAGTAATTTCACACTTGTAAACCCCAAATAAAAATATAGGAAAAAGGATGTTAAATCAGATGAAATTATTGCATCACTTGTAGTCTTGAGTATGAACTGGAAGGTAGGAAAATTTACAATACGAAAATGTAAGGAGGAGTTAAGTGTATGGCTTCTACCTCCCTATTTAAGTTCACTTAGTGAAGAATCTAGGATTGCAAGCATGCCAGGTATACCCCTATTTAGGAACACATATCAGAACTTAATATTAACAACTGAGGGTTGTTGAAAATGTTACCCTTCTGTCCCCCCATTGTTGAAGAATCTTTCAGAATTACTGAGTTCAATTTGATGGAGTCCCCTTATTGCTTCTCTGTGTGTTTATTTTTACAATAAAAACTCTTTTACCTTTGCAGAAAAGATGTGTGTTAATAATTGTGTTTATTCTGAATTGCTATTAAATACTAGCAATTGAAAGAGAATAGGGAAAAATTAAATTATAAAGGCGACACTTCACATAGCTTACTGTAAAATGGAGATTAAGATACCACAGCGTGAGGATCGCACAACCACTTATTTTAATAAAGTTTTATTGAAACTCATCCATGCTAATTTGTTGATACATAGCCTATGGTTGCTTTTCCACTGCAATGGCAGAATTTAGTAGTTGTGGAAGGACCATACGGCCTGCAAAGCCTAAAATATTTCTGGCTGGCTCTTTAAACAGAAAGTTTGCTGACCCTATTGCAAATACTTGCTTAGAACACAAAATTTACATAATGGTTAGTTTTAAAAACAATTCATCTCCCTAGCTTTAGTATCTGTGTAATAGTGACAAAATGTCCTATGAAATATTTGAATAAGAACACTAAGGACAATTCATTTAAAATCAATTTCCATGTTGTCATCAACAATGCCTTTTAATGTTATACTTTCAAAACTATTGCTATCTTCCATCTTTTATTGGTAAACATTTTTAAAATGTTCTTTATGTAATGCAAAGAAATCTTGCTGTCTCAGCTATTTTTTTTACCTAAGGAAAAGTGTTTTGCTTGAATTTACAAGTAGTGTGCCATTTTTTAATCAACTGTTTTTACATCTATTACAGCATAAGACTGATAACATCATAGGCCAGTGCCTTTTCTTATATTAACGGGTAGTTCCAAAGGACAAGGTGCCATTTCAAAGAGCATTCTAGTTAAGATGCTCTTTTTTGGTTTCAGATTCTACATTTTCTACAAGACAACAATTGCTGACTTCAAAAATAAGACTCAAAATTAAGAACTAGAGGGCGGGCCACGGTGGCGCAGAAGCAGAGTTCTCATCTGCCATGCCAGAGATCCAGGTTCAATTTCCACTACCTGCTCAAGCGAAAAAAAAAGAAAAAAAATTAAGAACTAGAAATCTGACTGAAGAATTTTCTACATATGCTGAATTTCAAAATCTAGCAGCTGAATGTGTTACCCATGCCTTGAGGAAAATAATTTCCCAGCTTCTATGAACTAGAACTTCTATTATCTCCAAAGTAACTATAAAATTTCTTCTATCATTTCCCTTTGAAGTACAATTAAATGTAAAATTTTTCATTATGAATTTCTCTCACTCCTCACATTCATATCACTGCTTATATTTGACCCATAAATATGGGCTAGGGGATTATCTCTCAACAAGGTGATTCCAGAATAATTGATGATGTACTTTCTATCTCACATCTACTTTAGCCTCCCTTCCATTCCGATATTCTCTTTTCTTGTAATAGCCTATTTTTCGATGCATATTTTAAAATCTTAATTTCACCATCCACAGAAAACATGTGCTGTTTCTTCTTTTTCCTTTCATTCTCTACGTCTCTTTTCCTTTTTAATCATTAAAGCTCACGTGCTGTTTCTCTTCTTTCCATCCCAGTTCTAATGGTCATTTTAATTGTGCCTGAAGTATTCTGGCTTTTTGGCTGTGCCAAACCTTCTGAGCCCCAAAATCTAACTTTTAAGATTAATGGAGTAGTGTCAACTGTTGTTCTTCACAAGCTGGAGCAAAACAAATTGTTTGTAGGGTCATTAGTAGACATTGCTTTGCTGGAAGGGTTTCCCTGTGAGCTATACCTATCATTTTCTTTGTACCACTCTAATACCCACAGGCTGCACACTAATATTTTGAAAATGCTTGCCCAGATGATAACTTCTTGGAAATGTATTAGGTACTGTTTGATACAATTCACAAAAACTAAACCAGAACAAGGATGGAAGCATAGCTGATCCCAGGAATGACTGAATCTAGAGAATGGAAGCAGTGCTAGGCTCACCACAAATAGCCCAGCATTTCTGAGACTGCTGGCTTCACAGCCTCCTATGGCAGCCTGGTTTTTTTCACATGGGAAATGTTTAACTTTTGACTCTAACTACACTCACTGGGGGAAGGTTGTGGTGGCTACTGAACCTCTTCCCTAGTCCCAATTAGAGATGTCCTATAGAAGGACTCTGAGTGGTCATTCTTGGGCACTGAGCCAGGTAATATAACTGATACAGCTTCACTAGGAAATCATGGTAGGAGTCAGGACAAGGGCAAAGTACCCTTATTAGAATAAAATACTACTCATAAAGAAAAGAAAATATGATAAGCAACAGAGCAGTAGATTTTCATTCCTGACTATTATTCCATGGTGTTTTAATTATTGGTAGTCACACCCATTTTCTTCTCTAAATAGTAATTTTGCCAAAGGTAATATCTAAACTTATCATACCTGTTTCCCTAGTACAATGCCTGGCCTATAGTAAAAAAAAGAATACATTTTTATTGAATTAAATTAATAAGATTCTCCCCCTGGAAGATTTCTTTTGATAAAGACAATCAGTTACAAAAAAAAAAAACATAAAAGAGAAAATCATCACTTCTTTACTGTTTGTCATTGCATCTATAGTTTTTCCTCCTTGTTTGTTCTTTGTAACTAAATCTGTTAGCACATTGGTTTATAGCAGTGTTTTATCCATCCTGCTTAACATAATCTGCAGTCCAGTGCCAGCACTCAATAAATGAAATATAACAGTATATTCCTCATGCACTCTCACCATCTCCTAACCAGCAATGTGCTATAATTTATGTGCTGTCTTGGACTAATAATTCTTTTCTTCGGGACATCTCAGATTATATCAGTCCTATTGACCTTTCCCCTTCTACTCTGACTGCCCTAGAGACTTCATCTAAACTTCAGCTTGATCATGAATTTCAGGAGGTTTCCTGATTTTCTGTTGGGTTTCTTGTCTCACAATCAGCCAAGGACTGCCCTATCACAAGTCACTGACCTCTCCACCATCTCACTCCTTTGTCGGCTTCCTAAAACTTTGTCACTCTTGAATAGAGATATGGCAAATGCCCGAGTACAATGTTATCTGTGTTTATACATAATTTGGGAATTAGTGTTTACCATGAATCACTTCAAGTGTTTTCATGAAAGCTATTCACATTTTCAGTGACACCATCAGTGTATATTTCTTTCATTAAGTCAGAATAACTTCAAAAGCAGTTTTACTAAATCATCTACCTCTCTTTATCTTTTAAAAACTAATCTACTATGATCTCCCAATTTTATTTATTGAAGTACTTAAACCACAGTGTATTTCCAACAGTCTCAGATAACATAACTAGCATATGGAAACTGAAATACAGATCCTATTGTAATTATATTAAATTTTCTTTTATGCTGCTTTAATTACTATCAAGTCAAAAACCATGGAATTATAAGTTAAGAGATTTAGTTCAGACTCTGCTGTGACATTTGAGCAAGTAATTTCTCCCATTTTCCTCCCCTTGGACTGTAACAGAAATTTCAAAATAATGTAATAAGTACCTAGTAGGACTTATCTCTTTGTCCCAAGCCTGAAGACTGGGGCACTCATTAGTAGGAAACAAGTAACACTGCATGCTCCATATTCTAAGGCAAACAGCCAATAATTGTTGCCAAATAACACCTAACCAACAGATGGCAGAAATGTGCCTAAGATTATCAGTCATGTCTCCCAATTCATATAAGAAGAGTAAAGAGAAGAGAGGACAGGGATACCTGTGAGTCATCAGCATCCTAGGCTATGTGAGGAATGCAGTATTTCTGTTCGGGGACCTCGATCCTATGTTCAGGATGGGTGACTACCAAAAGCAGTGGCCAGCCATACCTTTCTGGGATGTCACATTAAGCATCAGCCTTGCTGGTCATCCCCCATACCTTTCTCATCTAATTTGAAGAGAACTGGAGACAGATCGCAAGGACAAGAGAGGGCACCAACAGTACCTGCTTCTAGTCCCACTTTAGGCTATGGCAAGCATGTGTGGGTTTCTTGCAGACATTGCAGAAGGTTACTCTTTTGAGTCGCCCTGTCAATCTTGCATCCAAGAGAATGGACTCCCAAAAAGGGCCACCAGCAACAAAACTGAATGGGAAGAAGTGTCAGTGTGGGAGAAAGGGAGGGCTTAAAAAGGTCTAGTGGAGGAATTCTGCAACAGGCAGCCACTGGAAAACCTCTCCAAATAACCCATCCACACCACTCTGCTTTTGGACATGTCCTCCCAAATGTCAGTTAGCCTTAATGAGAGAGTCATCAAAAGCCAATACGAAGTGGATTACAATAGTTAAAAAAAAAATGTGAACCACCCTTCCTACTCTGAACTGGTCTTGAAAAGTTTTTCCTCCAGTTCCTTGATGATACATCTTCAAGAAACTCACCTTCTCACCAAGATAAAGAGACTTGTTTCTTTGTTTAATGTGGGATTAGGTGAGCCTGACATATTTAGGACTGCGTTTACTGATGATAACATTAATTGTTGATGTTAATGACTTCCAACACACACTACTGAATTATTAGGACCATAAACTTTCTTTTGCTAATTTTCACCCCAGGATCACCAAGGATACCGACATATTGGCGTGTTATCACCTGTGAGGGAGGGTTCATGATTCATAGCCTGTACTGAAGACCAGTTTCTGTTTTATTCTTTCCATAAACTTCCTTTATGCCTCAGCACTCCAAATGAGGTCATTCTTTCCCACCCGTCCATCAGAAGTTCTGTGTGTTGGAAATTTAAAGAAGCAGAGATTTAGAACCATTGGAGAAAATTAGGACAAAAGTAGTTCTTGTTAATATCAAAATTTTGAGAAAGTCTTCTTGAATACTCCCCCCACAAAGAGATGTGTTGGCAGGATAGAGTTCTACGATCAAGAAGGGTCAGGAGAAGAAAGAGAAAAGAGTAAAACTTTAGGCCAAGAAAACAGTTGCTCATAGTGGGATTATGGACAAAGGAGCCCTGTAGTACTGCTGAAATCGTTAGAAACAAAGCACAAAATAGTAATAACAAATAAAAGAAATAAGATCACTAGTCCATCACAGTTTTGAAGTATGTACTCTCTAGCTCATATTTAGATAATCATAAACATTCATCATTAAGAAGGTGATTAAATATGAGCTTCTGAAAAATCTCACTTTGTTTTTGGATAAAGTAATGGCATCAATGAGTTTATCAAGAATTATTGGGAAGTAAGAGGGACTTGAGAAGTTTACAAACACAGAATAATTTTATGTAAAGAAAAAGACAAGGTGTGTAAAAGTATTCCATAAATGTCAAAATGTATTATGTATACCTATACATGGTCATTAAATAATATTTGTGAATAGAAGACATGAATTATTTAGCTGTAGGGTACAGTCCATTGTGAAAGTAATTACTGTCAGTTTATGATCCTCAATGTGTTTGTTTATGAAAAAGTCTTTCTGTGAAAATATTACAAAAGACTATGTCATTTAGTGAAAATCAATACTTGTGTAAATCAGTCATCACTGGCAAATGTTGAAAATTGTAGTTTTAGTAAAGGCAAAAATTATGATGGCTAACTAGTTCAAAAGATCATCTTTTTAATGAAGAAAATAAATGTGATCAAACTTTACACTTCAAGATTCTCTGATCATTTCCCCCCAGGGTGATATTTGCCCTAGTTGTACCTTTAGTCTTTATATAATTAGGTGTCCATGGAAAGTAAGACTATATAAATTCATTATTTCAGATTTAAATACAATAGTGTTTTCCTGTTCCATGCATATTTGCTATTTCTTTCATTTACCCATGAAAGGCTTATTTATTAAAGTCCAATTTTATTTGACAATAGAACTAAATATTCATTATGGGAATCAGAGTTCTAAGAATGGCCCTCTGAGATTCCTGTCCCCTGTTTATTCAATCAAAAGTTAATCTACATACTGCTGTGCAGGAATTTTGCAAATGTAATGGAAATCTCACATCAGTTGACCTTCAGATGCAGTCTATTCAGATGGGTCAGATGCAACCAGGTGAGTCCTTTTCTATAGCCCCTGTCACAAGGTGAAGTGAGATTCAGAGCCTGAGGGCAACACAACATGCCCTAACTGGGTTTGAAGAGGGAGGATATCATTGACGAAGTATGTAAGGACCTTTAGTTGCTGAAAGTGGCACCTAGCTGACACAGAGCAAGGAATTGGAGATCTCAGACCTACAGTCTCAAGGAACTGAATTTGGCTCTCAATCCAAATGAGTTTGGGCATGTGTTCTTCCCCAGAACCTAGGGGTAAAAGAGTAACCTGGCTGACACCGGCTTCCGGTCTGGTGGGACCCTGAACAATTCCAACCTACACATCTGTGAACTCATAAGTGAATATTGTTTTAAGCTGCAAAGTTTGTGACAATTTTGCTACACAGCAAGGGTAAGTTAATGTCTTTCATTAAGTGCTAGCTCTAGCTACATGGCTATATACACAATAATATATCCTATCTTTCCAGCTTCAGTATTTTGCCTGTTTTGTAAAGCAGGAAGTATTTTGTCCAATTTGCCAATAAGGCACAGAGAGAAATGACTGGCCCAAGGATTTAGGGATAGAGTCAAGGCTAGAGTTTACATTTCCTGACTTGTATTTGAGAGCTGTTTTCACTTAAATATTTTACTCTTTCTGTTATGAAATTGTCACATGTTATTTATGACTTTTGTTTCTCAATTTGTGCTTTATCAAATCTATTCTGCCATATCATTTTTAAAGCAGATTCCAAGCCTTTCCTTTCCAATAGGTTTCAGAATTTAAACTACTCTCTCCATTCTAAAGCTTTAATGATGTATCAATTCAGAGCCTCCTTCCTCACCCAGCCCTGGCTGAACCAATGGTCAGACTTGGAGCTAGAAGAGGTATGACTTGCTCGATTATTCCTTCACTTTTCTACCCTATTTGGTTTTCTGTAGTTTTGTTTTGGGGACTAGTTGACGGACAAAGAAATAGCCAACATCCAGAAGAAAGTAAAAGAGGAAAAAACAGAAGAGGAAATACTGTTTGGTCAGCATGTCCTGTTATCCTGTAGGGACTCTTGTTGTTGACTATTTGGGCTTTAGAGCTCATCCTTCAAAAAGGAGGAAATATTAGTTGATATGCTGGCTTCAAATGCCCAGGGAAGGAATATCTCTCTTCTGGGAAACAGAGAAAATAACCAAACTCCTGTAAGCATGGGAGAACTCCAAAACAAATAATAAGCAAAAATCTAGGACAAGACAGAGGCTCTGAAAGGCAGGGAAAATCCTGTACATGGCATTTGCCTTAGGCAGACCTTCCTAATAAGAAAGTTCTTTTTTGTTTTGTTTTGTTTTGTTTTTTTCACATAGACAGGCATCAGGAACTGAGCCTGGGTCTCAGGCATGGCAGTTGAGAATCTGCCACTGAGCCACCATTGCCCATCCTGATAGGAAAGTTGAAATTCAAAAAACTTTCTTTCATCACCAACTGGTTATAAAACCAAGAATCAGATATCTCAGGGAATAAATCCCAAAGCTAACATTTTAAAATATTAAAATGTACAGTGTGCAACAAGATAGTACAAGACAAACAAAGGAAAAACAAATGATGGTACAGCCAAAGGAGGAGCATAAAAATCGAGAAAATGCTAATGAATCAGATGAGAGTGTGGATATACCAAACAAAGTCTTTAAAAATGATATTTTAAAATGCTTAAGAAGATGATGGAAAATGCAGAGGAGAGCTTAGCAATGTCAGGAAAATAATGAATGAGCAATATGAGAGTTTTAGTAAGGAGATAGAAAATTTAAAAAGGAGCTGAATGGAACTACTACAGCTGAACACCACAATAAATGAATTTAAAAATGTCCAGGAGGGTTTCAAGAGCAGATTGAAGCTGGCAAAATAAAGAATCAGTGACCTTGAAGACAGACCACTTGAAATGGGTCAGGCTGAGGAGCAGAAAGTAAAAAGAAATATTAAAAGTAAAAATAAACTAAGAAAGCTCCCTGACACCATCAAGCACATCAGTATATGCATTATGAGAGTCTAAGAAGGAGAGAAAAGAAAGGGGCAACAGGAATAGTCAAAGAAACAGACAACTTTCCAAACTTTGCAAAAGACATGAATATGCACATGACTGTGCCCAGAGCACACACACACAGGATAAACATGAAGAAAAATACATCCCTCAATATATCGACAACACTATAAATGCAAAGGACAAGAAGAGAGTTTTGAAAGCTGCAAGAGAAAATCAATATTTTATATACAAGGGTATCCCAATTAAATTGAGTTCTAATTTCTCATGAAAAAACATGGAGGCAAGAAGGCAGTGGCTTGAAATATAACTGCAAGAAAACAGCTGCCTGGCAAGAATGTTATATCAAGTGAATCTTTATTTCGAACATTAGGGAGACCAAAGACATTCTCAGATAAACAAAAGCTGAGAGAGATTTCATCATCATAAGATAATTCCTAAAATAATGATAAAGGGAATTCTTCATAAAAAGGAAAGGCACTAGAGAATGATTGAAAGCAGCATAAAGAAATAAATACCTGCAGGAAAGGTAACCATTTGGTAATATAAATGCCAGTATCACTGTAGTGTATTCGGTATTGAACTCTACTTCTTACTTCCTACAGGTGCTAAAATGCGAATGTATCAAAGGTAATTATGAATCCAGTTTTTTGGATGTGGAATGTACAAAGATATAAGTTGTAACTGGGACCAAAAAAAATGTCCTAACTATATGTTGTCTGCAATAGACTCACCTTAAATTTAGAGATATAAGTGGATTAAGGGTGAAGGATGAAAAAATATATATCATGCAAGTAGTAACCAAATGAGAGCAGAGGTGGCTATATTAATATTGGATAAAATAGACTTTAAGTCAGAAACAGTTATGAGGGGCCAAGATGGTCATTATGCAGAGATTAAGGGGACAATTCAACAAGAAAATGTAAGAATTAAAAGTATATATGCACCTAACAGAAGAACCTTAAATATGTGCAGAAAATACTGACAGACTTGAAGGAAGAAATTGATGGTTCTGTATTAATAGTAGGAGATTTCAATACATTACTTTCTGTAACAAATAGAACATATAGTCAGAAGACAAATAAAGAAGTACAAGACTTAATGATACTCTAAACCAACTAAATCTGAGACATATATAGAACACTATACTACATAAAAATAGAATACACATTCTTTTCAAGTGCACATGGATCACCATCTGTTTCAATAAATTCAAAAATATTGAAATCATGCAATGTATACTCTCTGACCATAGCAGAATGAAATTGGAAATTAATGACAGAGGAAGAAATGGAAAATTCACAAATATGTGGAAATTAAACAACATACTCTTAAACAACCAATAGGTTAAAGAGAAAATCAGAAGTGAAATTAGGAAATATCTGAAGACAAATGAAAATACAACAAATCAAAACATATGGGATGCAGCAAAGGCACTCCTGAGAAGGAAATTTATAGCATAAAATGCTTACAGTAAAAAAGAAGACAGACTTCCAAATCAGAGACGTAACCTCAAAACTGGAAGAATAAAAAACAGGAAGAGAGCTCAATGGAGTAAATAGCAAAGGAAGGAGTGAAGATAAAGGAAATAGAAAAAAATGCAGAATTAACAAAACCAAAAGATGGTTCTGTGAAGAGAACAATACAATTGACAAACCTTTAACTGGATATAAAGAAATAGAGAGGGGCGGGCCGCGGTGGCTCAGCGGGCAAAGTGCTTGCCTGCCATGCCGGAGGACCTCGGTTCGATTCCCGGCCCCAGCCCATGTAAAAAAAAAAAAACAAACAAACAAACAAAATACAATAAAACAAGAAAATGTTTAAAAGATGTTTCCCTTTCTTCCATCCTTCCTTCCTTCTCTCTGTCTTCCCTTCCTCCCTCTCTCTTTTAAAAAAAAAAAAAAAAAAAAAAAGAAATAGAGAGGATACAAACTAAAATCAGAAATGAAAAGAAGGATATTACTATTAATGCTATTGAAAAAAAGAGAAGGAATAAAAGAGAATACTATGAACAACTGTATGTCAATAAATTAGATGACCTAGGTGACATAGAGAAATTCTTAGAAACACATAAGCTACCTACATTGACTCAAAAAGAAATAGAAGATCATACCAAACTAATTACTTGTAAAAGGATTGACTCAATAATCAAAAATCTCCAAAGAAAAACCAAGGACCACATGGCTTCCCAGGGGAATTCTAACAAACATTCTGAGAAGATTTATTCCAATTCTGTTCAAACTCTTCCATAAAATTGAGGAGGATGGAACAGTCCCTAATTCATTTGGTGAGGCCAACATCACCCTAATACCAAAGCCAAATAAATATACCACAAGGAAAAGAAAATTACAGATCAATATCTCTTAAGAATATAAATGCAGAAATCCTTAACAAAATACTAGCAAACCAAATCTAACATTGTACTAAAAGAATCATACAGCATGATTAAGTGGCATTTATGCAAGATTGGTTCAAAACAATGAAAACCAATTAATGCAATACACTACATTAGCAGAATGAAGGGGAAATTGCACTTGATCATCTCAGTTAATGCATAAAAGACTTTTGACAAAATCCAGCACTTTTTCATGATAAAAACACTTAGAACAATAGGAATAGAAGGAAACTTTCTTAACATGATAAAAGGCATATATAAAAGGCCCACAGCCGGCCTCATACTTAACAATGAAGACTGAAATCTTTCACTCTAATATCAGGAACAAGATAAGGATGCACAACGTTACCACAGCTATTCAATATTGTACTGGAAGAGTACAGTTAGGCCAGAGAAAGAAATAAAAGGTATCCAATTTGAAAAGGAAGAAGTAAAAGTTCCCCTATTTCATATTGTTCTAGTTTGCTAGCTGCTGAAATGCAACACCAGAGATGGATTGGCTTTCAATAAAAGGGGATTTATTTAGTTAACGTATAGTTCTTCAGAGAAAAGGCAGCTAACTTTCAACTGAGATTCTTTCTTAGGTGGGAAAGCACAGGACAATCTCTGCTGGCCTTCTATTCAGGTCTCTGAGTTCCAACAGCTTTCCGCGGGATGATTCCTTTCTGTATCTCTAAAGACCTAGGCCAAGCTGCGAGTGCTGAGATGCGGTACACTTTGCTGCCTGGACGGTGCTATGTTGAGTCTCTCATTTAAGTACCAGCCAATTAAATCAAACATCATTCATTGCAGCAGGCATGCTTCCTAGCCGACTGCAGATGTAATGAACAACAGATGAGGTTCACATGCCACTGGCTGATGTCCACAGCAATAGAACTAGGCACCTTCACCTAGACAAACTGACACCTGAACCTAACTACCACACACATGATATGATCCTACATACAGAAAATCCTGAAAAATCCACAACAAAGCTCTGAGAGCTAATAAGTGAATTCAGCAGTGGGGCAGGGTATAAGACCAACACCCCAAAATAACTACTGCTTCTATACACAAATGATGACCAATAAGAAGAAATCAAAGAAAAATTCCACTCACAATATCAATTAAAACAATCAAATACAAGGAATAAATCTAATCAAGGACACAAAGGACTTGTTTGCAGAAAACTACAAAACATTGCTAAAAGAAAGCAACAAGCTAAATAAGTGGAAGGACATTCTGTGTACATTCATGGATTGGAAGACTAAATATCATTACTATGTCAATACTCCCAAAACAATTTATATATTGAGTGCAATCCCAATTAAAATTCCAACAACTGTCTTTGCAGAAATGGAAAAACCAATCATCAAATTTATATGGTAGGATAAGGGACTCCAAATAGCTGAACTCATCTTGAAAAAGAAAAATGAAATTGGACTCACACTTCCCAATCTTAAAACTTATTACTAAACCACAGTAATCAAAACAGCAAGGTATTGGCATAAGACAGACATACAAACCAAAGGAATTGAATTGAAAGCTCAGAAATCAACCTTCACATTTAGGGCCAACTGATATTTGACTAGGTTGCGAGGGTCACTCAACTGAAAAAGAACAGTTTCTTCAACAAATGGTGCTGGCAGAATTGGATCTCCATTGGAAAAAAAATGAGGAGAAGGATTTCTGCCTCATACCATATACAAAAATCAATGCAGGAGCGGGCCACGGTGGCTCAGCAGGCAAGAACACTTGCCTGCCATGCCAGAGGACCTGGGTTCAATTCCCGGTACCTGCCCATGTAAAAAAAAAAAAAATCAATGCATATTGGTTCTCTGTCTCCTGATATTGTTTTTTCTGTCTTTTGGGAACAATGAAATTAACTAAAATTGGGAATGTTGATGGACTGTGGACTCTGGGCCCTTTACATGATGCCTGGTGAATGCAGGTGACTGAAGGATGCACTGACAGAGAAGTAGATTGGCGAACAATGGTGTATTCTTATGAATGAAAGTTGTGCTGCTACAAAAAGGAACAAAGTTATGAGGCATGCAATGATGTGAATGAACATGTGGGACATTTGATGAAACAAAATAAGTCAGAAACAGAAAAACAACAATGGTAAGGTCACCTTTAGAAAATGCTAATAAGAAAATAGGGGCCTAATTTGTAAGCCTTTAGAGAAGACACATTAAGTCCGGAGTGGTGATTATTATTTCTGGATTTTGAGAGGCTTTTTTGTATGTATATAGCCTGATACTTAGAGAGAAGGATGAAGCTGAACATGTTGGGGTTAAAGTAATTCAGAACATAAGGGTAAGGAAGACAGTGTCTGTATTTTAGAACCACACATATTCTTTGGCACCATGAAAGAAAGATTTATTTGATCTGGAACTAAAATTTTCTGTAGTGCATAATCTAATTCACCCTATCTTTATAGCTCATTTGACCCTCTGAAACACAGGGAGCACAGAATGAGAAAGATGTCCTTTAATGCTATATAGATTATTGTAATGCCTGGAAACATCCTTGAGTATATGAAGCAGATAATCAAAAGTATTCTCAAAGTCCCCTGAGGGAGGGGAGAAAGACTATAGAACTATTAAACCTTGCTATCAGGGAATCCTCTGATACTGTGTCAAACTTTAGGGGTGCCAAAATCGATAGGCCATGCCTCAATCATGAGGCTAACTCTTGCAAAGTTTATGTAGGTAGCAGAGAAGCTTAGATTACCTAAAGGCATGCCTAAGAGTTACTTCTGGAGAACCTCTGTTATTGCTCAGATTTGACCTCAGTCTCTCTAAGCCCTACTCTGCAAGTGAAATCATTGCCCTCCCCCCAGATGGGACATGACATCTGGTGGTGAAAGTCTCCCTGGCAATCTGGAAGAGTACTCCCAGGGATGAATCCAGACCTGGCACCTTGGGATCAACAATTACATCCTGACCAAAAAGGGGAAAAGAAGTGTAAGTAATAAAACTCAGTGGCAGAGAGAGTTCAAATAGTCAAGAGGCTACTCTGGAGGTTGCCCTTATGCAAGCTTCAGGTAGACCTTGCTACCTATCATAACCTGCCAACCCCCAATCAGGACCATTCCAGCCAATTCTAAAGAACACTTAGAGCTATATATAAGATTCCACAAAGTTTCCATCCACTAGAGTAACTTTCCAGAAACCTACAACCCCCAGATGGGTCCCTGGTCCAGATAAGCATTGAAAAATAGCCCAGCCTCTCCAGAACATCAGATAGTTCCATCTCCCTACTTCATATTAGTGACAGACCCTTCCAAAATCAAAAATTTAGAATTTCCATAGCCCAAGCAGTCCCAAAGAGAGGTATGGGAGGATCAAAGGTGATGGTGGAATTATACACAGAAGATAGGACTTAACAAATGAATATGAATGCTGAATCATTAAATTGATATCTCTTTCAATCTCCAGTATTTTAGAGCAGCTAGAAGTAAAAACCTAAAATTGTAACCCATGTCAAAGTCTGAAATATGTTCTACAACTAATAGTGGCGCAGTGCTTTGAAATGTATAGTTTTTTTGTGTATAGGTTATTGTTCACAAAAAAAGAAAGAAAGAAAAGTCGATTGTGATGATAAAAAAGTATTTAAGCCCTCTAGCCTCCTATATTCTGGAGTAGCTAGAAGGAAAAATATGAGAGGATCATGTGGTAGGCCATGACAAACTTGGAATCTATCCTGTGATCACTTTTTGAGGAGTGTTTTGAAAACTATTGCTTTTTTATTTCTTTGATTTGTATATATGATATACTATACAATAAAAAAGTTTTAAAAATCAATGCAAAATGGATTAAAGACTTAAATATAAGAGCTAGAACTATCAAACTTCTAAAGGAAAAGAAAAGGAAGCATTTTGAAGATCTTGTGTTAGGCAACGGGTTTTAAGAATTTCCAACCAAAGCACAAGCAACAGAAGAAAAAAAGATGAATGGGACCTCATCAAAATTAAAAACTTTTGTGCCTCAAGGAATTTTATTAGAAAAGTGAAACAACAACTTATGAAATTGGAGAAGATAGTTGGAAACCACCTCTCCAATAAGGTTTTAATATCCAAAATATATTTTTAAAAACACTTTAATTTAACTAAAAAGATGAAACAACCCAATTATAAAACGGGCAAAAGACATTAACAGACATCTCTCCAAAGATGACTTACAAATAGCTAGAAAGCATAAGAAAAGATGCTCAACATTATGAGCCATCAGGGAAATGCAAATCAAAACCACAATGAGTTACCATTTCACACCCAGTAGAATGGGTTCTACTAAAAAACAAACAGAAAAGTACAAGTGTCAGAGAGGATTTGTGGAAAAAGGAACACTCATTCATTGATGGTGGGAATACAAAAAGGTGCAGCCACTATGGAACACATTTTGGCAGTTCCTCAGGAAGCTAAATCTAGAACTACCATATGACCTGGGAATCCTACTACTAGGTATATACCCCTAAAAATTGAAAGCTAGGACTCGAGCAGATGCTTGCACACCAATGTTCATGGCAATATTATTCACTTTTGCCGAAAGATGGAAGCAACCCAAGTGTCCATCAATCGATGAATGGATAAACAAACTGTGGTATATATATATATATATATATATATATATATATATATATATATATATATATATATAATGAAATCTTATTCTGCTATAAAATAGAAGTCAACTCTTGATACATGCAACAACATGGATGAACCTTGAAGATATCATGTTGAGTAAAATAAGCCTGTCTCAAAAGGTAAATATTGTATGATCTTACTGATTTGAAACAATTAGAATAAGCAAATGCATGCAGTCATAATATAGAATAGAGGTTACCAAGGGAAGAGGTGGCGATAGGGAATGGAAAGTTAAGGCTAGATATGTACAAGGTCAATATTTGGAATGATGGAAATTTTTTGCTAATGGACCATGGTAATGGTGGCACACATTGTTAAGGCATTTAATAGCATGAAATATATATCTGACTATGATTAAAAGGGGAAATGCTAGATTGTATATTTAGTAATGGAATAATGATTTAAAAATCCACAGAATTACATTGCACAAACAGTGAACCCTGAGCTAAACCATGGACTTAATAGTATCATTATAAAAATTTACTATCATCAATTATAGCAAATGTTCCACATCAATGTAGGGTTTTGGTGGTGGGATGGCGTATAGCAATCCTGTATATTATGCATGAATGTTCTGTAAATCCACAATTTCTCTAATAAAAATAAGTGGGCATAAAAAAAAAGAAGTTGGTAAAAAAAAAAAAAACTCATGCTTTATAAGGCAACTCAGATTTTCTGAAGCTTGTGTGTTCCTCCAAAATATATTGACCATATGAAATATGTGATCCTTTGGACTGTTAACAAATATAGAATTAACTGAATATAAAATTAGTAATAAGTTACTTTTTAGGATGCTAAGAGGAAAGATGCGACCGTAGTCACAAAGAATATATTTTCAGGTATTTGCATAAAGGGCTACAGGATGTTACATTTTAGGTTGTCCACAGTGTGTTATGGCAAATAATCCATTTGATCAGGTGGCATCTGCTATGGATGACACATCGTTTTGAATTTCTCTACTTAGAGTCATTCATTTTTTAAAAAGCTGAGTAGTGGATGGTGGTAGGAGACAGGAAATTTTATGCATTCCTTGCCTTTTTACTCATAACTTGGAAACTGACAAGATATAACGGTGGAAAAAGTGCATACTGTAAAGCTTCTGAGAGTTTGTGAGTTTCCCATTCTTGTAAAACTTCGCCTCCTTCTTATACTAATTCATGATTCTTGGCTCTTAGGTGAAAAAGAATATAGATAAAATAATACTGAGATGAAAACACATAATAAAAACAAATAAGAAGTTTCTATCAAAAATATAATTATAATTACAAAAAACCTGGAAGTGAAAAACAGGGAATCAAAGCATTAAGGATTCAATTTATAAAAGGTGCATAAATATTGAAAACCACATTTGTTGGGTAGTGTCACAGTCAGGTTCATGTGTTACCTTGGCCAGGTGGTGGTATCTGTTTGTCTGGTTGGGCAAGTGCTGACCTGTCTTTTGCTATGAGGACATTTCATAGAATTAAACCATGATCATGTCAGCTACATCCACAGCTGATTCCATTTGTAATCAGCCAAGGGAAGTGTCTTCTTTAATGAATGATACTTAATCTAATCACTGGAAACCTTTTAAGGAGGATTCCGAAGAGACAAAGCTCTCTTCCTGCTTTGGTCAGCGAGCCTCTCCTGTGGAGTTTGTCCAGACCTTCCATCAGAATAGTCAGCTTCACAGCCTGCCCTACAGATTTTGGACTCTATGTTCCCACGATTACATGAGACGTCTTTATAAATTTCATATTTATGAATATGTCCTGTTGATTCTTTTTCTCTAGATAACCCTAACTAATACAGGTAGCGAGATCACTTCCTTGATAATCAATTAGGTTCTCATGTTCCCTATAAAATGGCAGGCTTATAGGTAGGGGATGGGTGGAAACTCCACTCAACAGAGAGGATTGGAAATTTTAAAAAGAATTATTATGTCCAATGGACAGAGTCTTCTAAAATAGATTTTATGTTGCCTATGAATAAGGGAGTTCATTTAAAATATATTTATTTTTTACTTTAAAATGCAGAAGATTTATTTATTTCTCAGGAACAAATTATCAGGTAGAGTTAACTTTTCAAAAATGGGAGTATAGAGGGTGTAAGTGTAGTTCAGTGCTAGAATTCTTGCCTGCCATGCAGTAGACCAAGTTTACATGCATGTCCCAAACAAACAAACAAGCAAAACAAACCAAAAACCAAACCAAAATATTCAACAAATGGTGCTGCAGTAAGGGGATCCTCACACGGAAAAAGAAAGAAATGTGACCCCCTGCCCTATGGCATACCAAAAAAAAAAAAAAAATGGGAGTATAGTGAGTGGTATCTCAAACATGCACATCCCATCTGTTGAAGTAAAATGAAAACAAGTCAGGATAACGGCGGTAAGTTCGGCCACAGTCAGCCTGTGATAAGCAGGAGGGGCACATGTGGAAGTGATAGCATGTATGTTTTCTAGGAACTCCTGGGGAATAAGTTCTCCATGAACCACTAATTGTAGTAGGCTTAGTAAAACTCCCTCAGACTTTCATGTCCTAATCCCTGAGACCACTGGATATGTGATCTCACGTGGCAAAATGCACGTTGCAGGTGTGGTTAAATTAAGGTCCTTGAAATTGAGAGATTATCCTGGATTATCTGGTGGGAGGGTGATGTAATCACAAGGGCCTTTATAGAGGGAGATAGGTCAGCAGTGGGAAATGAGCAGATGGATGCAAGCAGCAGGAGTGGTGCAAAGGAGGGGCTACAAGTCAAGGTATGCAGGTGGCATCTTGATGCTGAAAAACTCCAGGAAATTGATTCTCCTCTGAAATCTGCAAAAGAATTGCAGCCTTGCCTACACCTTGATTTTAGTCATCTGATCTCCAGAATATTTAAGAGAGTAAACTTGCACTGTTTTAAGCCACTGAGTTTGTGGGAATTTGTTGTAGCAGCCAGAGGAAACTTATATGTTAATATCAGTATTTCTATGGTAATGAAACTATTTCTTCTAATATTGTTACATATTTCAGAAATTAAAGTGCTGGATAACAAAATTATTTTTCAGAGGAATGTTATAGACTTATAAGGAGGTTTTTAACTCAAATGACAAAATTGAAATAATCATTAAGTAAATATAGCAATAGCCATTATTTATCAAGTATATTCTATGTGCCAGACACTCTGCTAATCTTTTAAATTACATTAACACTTTTAATTGAATTCTCATGCAACCGTATTTGTTAAAAGTTAATAGCCACCTTTTGTAGATAAGGAAACAAGGTCTAAGGAGGAATTAAGCTAGTCAGTAGGAGAGCTTTCAAATGCTGCTGCAGGTGCGTGTCCATCATCCAAAGGGCAGCGAGGGCTCAAGGGAAGAAATTAGCTTTAAAAATGGTTATATTCCAGAATGAAATAAAAATACCTCAATTTTTGTCAGAATTTTCTACTTAAAAGGGGATGGGGTGTCATTCTCTATTAATAGTAGCGTATCTGATGACTTTAAATATTGAGCGTACAGTTATATTAAATATGGTGTTGACGTTAGAAACAAATCCATTAGATAATTCTGATTTCTCTACAAATCTAACAAGGGAAGTTTTATGGCATATTGATTTTCCTTTATACTTATTTCACAATCTCAGTTGGAACCTTAAAAGATATTTTTTACATATGTCTACATTATATTGCAATGGCAACTAATATTTTAAATGACATTATCAAATTCTTGCTTCTATAATGTTGCTTCAATCATTTTATAATACGCTATGTCAAATGATTCTTGAATAACAGTAACAGAGTTCCAATTTTAGTATACTCAGAAGGTCTCAATATTGGAATAAAGAAAGCGCAGTATTCAGCCCAGTATGATTGTGCCTGCATATACTCAGTCCTTAGAATTCAAAAGATATAAGGTGCAGCTTTTTTTGAAGAACTATGAATGAATTTTCCCAGCTGCTGTAATGTTTTGTGACATCTAACACACTTGCTTCTCCTTTGGAAATGTTTTCATGGCTAAAATAATCTTTTGAATTAGACATTCTAAGTTGACTAATACATGTGCTTAAACTGTGTGATTTCTACATATCAGATATACATCACTAAGCCAATTTTCCAATTTTCAATAAAGAATAGAATTTCCACACTGCCTGGGAACAGTGTGGAAGAGCTTTTCACCACATTTCCTATCAAGTAGAGGACTGGAGACAAATGACCAATTGTTTGTCTTTAGATCGTCTTTTTCCTAGCTTCTTTGTAGAAAATCACTTTTCCTTCAATATGCAGTTTCTTCAGACAGATTCAGTACATTTATAGGAACACAGATTTTTTTCAACATTATGATTCCAGCCATGGTTCATCTGATTGGGCATTTGCATTTCATAAATGTTAATCCAAAATACTTGAAAACTATTCTCTTCATAGCATACATTTTTGAGACATTGACTTCAGTATTATTGCTCATTCCTCCTATTTCAGAGAAACTCTGATTATCCATGAATTTATTTACCTCACTGTGTTTCTCTCCTTCCCTCTTTCTCTATCTATTGTTTTATTTTCTCCCTCTTTTTTCATTTCTTTCTCTGAGACTTTCTTCTTTTCTTAATTTCCTTCCTTTCCTTTCTCTTGGTAAGAATCCAGTGTTCTTCCCTGGATGATGAATTGGCTGAGTAGTCTCCTGAGTCCTTCCTTTCATGTGTCTCAGGTAGGATGCTAGTAGCTCACACCTGTTTCCCCTCAATCAGAGCAGCTGGGGTTCAGATACTCTTATTTTTTATAATTTCTTTCTTAAGTCAGAGCAGCCTGCCTGCATGCGCCATAATTTCTACACAAGCTATACCTGTCAAATCAAATTAATAACTCTTGGACAATTTCCTCTTCTTATTTAAACAGTTAAGATTTTTAAAAATCATTATCTAGATGTCACGGTAAGATGGTTGGGAGATACTCACCAGGCCACAGTGTAGTCTAATGGAAAAAGCTGGGCTTTAGAATCACACATCTTGCAATCATGGAATCAGTCTGAAGGTAGCAGCACAGCTATGGGTATATGTAATATTTATAACTAATGAACCAATATTGTTGCATTATTAGAAACCAAAGGCCATAGTTTACATTAGGGTTTACTTTTTTTGTTGTAGCATTCTAAGCATTATAATGCCATGTATCCATCATGACAGTTTCATACATAATAGTTTCACTGCCCTAAAAATGCAGTGTACTCTATTTATCCCTCTCCTCTACAATCTCCTGGCAGCAACTGATAATTTTACTACCACTATAGATTTTCCTTTTCTGTATGTCATATAGTTGGAATCATGCAGCATGTATCCTTTTCAGACCAATTTCTTTCACTTAGCAATATAAGTTAAAGTTCTTCCATGTCTTTTATATAGCTTAACAGTTCCTTTCTTTTCATTGCTGAATGTATTAGTTTAAGTTACCAGAATGCAATATGTCAGAAATGGAATGGCTTTCAAAAAGAGATTTTAATAAGGCACAAGTTTACAGTTCTAAGGCCATAAAATCCCAACTAAGGCATCCACAGAAAGATACTTTAGCTCAAAGAAGGTTGGTCTGTGAAGGCACGTGGCTGGCATCTGCTGGTCGCTTGCTCCTGGGATCTGTTGCTTTCAACCTCTGTTCCTGTGGGGGTTCCTCACTTTGCTTCTCCAGGGCTGGCCTTAATCTCTTGGCTTCCCTTGGCTCTCTCCAGATTCTGGCTTGCTTAACATCTCATGGGAAGGACATGGTGACAAATGCTGGGCTCCAAGCATCTCTAAATATCAGTGTCTGACAGCTCTGAAGCAACTATTTTCCAAGCATCTCTATTGACTCTGGTCTCCAAGTATAGCATCTGTGTCAGCTCTGAGGTTTCTTCAAAATGTTTCCCCTTTTAAAGGACTCCAGTAAACTAATCAAGGTCCACATGAATGGATGGAGTTACATCTACATCTCATCAAAAAGTTACACCAGCAAATGGGCATATCACAGCTCTGTGGAGATAATCTAATTAAAAGTTTCTGCCCTATGGTGTTGAATCAGGATTAAAAGAAACAGTTGCCCCACAAAATTGAATCAGAATTGTAACATGGTTTTTCTGGGATACATAATAACTTCAAACTGACACACTGAATAATACTCCATCATGTGAATGTACCACAGTTCATTCATTTGAATGAACTTAATGGTTTATCCATTAACCTACTAAAAGATCTCTCAGTTGCTTCCAATTTTGGCAATTATGAATAAAAACTGTTATAAAGAATCACATGCAGGTTTTTGTGTGAACATGAGTTTTCAACTCATTTGGGTAAATACCTAGGGGCATGATTTCTGGATAAGATGAAAAGCCTATTCTTAGTTTAGCAAGAAATTGTCAGACTCTCTTTCAAAACAGCCTTACCAGTTTGCTTTCTTACTAGCAATGAAGTAGAGTCCCTGGTGAGCCACATTCTTGTTGTTAGAGTTTTAGGCTTTACCCATGCAAATTGGTCTGCACTGGTATCTCATTGCTCTTTTAGTTTGCAGTTTCCTAATGACAGGATGATGAGCATCTTTCCATATGCTTATTTTCCATCTGTAAATCTGCTTTGGTAAAATGTTTCTTCAGACCTTTTGCCCTATAGTAAGGCTCAGCTTCTCTGATACCTACATAAGTTTCACAAGAGTAAGACTCCAGACTACATAAACCTTTCTTCCTTTGGTCTCAAAGAGCACATGTGATTTTAAAATATAGACAGTATCTTCCTTACCTCGGTTGTCTGAATTGATTTAACTCCAACCTGATTGGCTCCATTCTTATCTCTAAATATGGAACTATTAAACCTATAGGTATGCCCAAGGGTTCCTTCTGGAGGACCTCTTTTGTTATTCAGATGTGGCCTCAGTATCTCTGAGCCCAACTCTGGAAGTGAAATCATTGTCCTCCTGTCCTATGTGGGACATGACATCCGGGGGTGAAAGTCTCCCTGGCAGTGTGGGAGATGACTCCAGGGATGAGTATTGTATTAGCACTGTGGGATCAACAATTCCATCCTGACCAAAATGGGGAAAAGAAGTGTAACTAATAAAGTATCAGTGGCAGAGAGAGTTCAAATAGAGTCAAAAGGCTACTTTGGAGGTTGCTCTTATGCAAGCTTCAGTTAGACATTGCTACCTATTATAACTTGCCAAACACCAACTAGGACCATTCCAGCCAATCCTAAAGAACACTTAGGGCAATATATAATATTCCACAAGGGTTCCATGCACTAGAGTAACTTTCCAGAAACCTACAACCTGCAGATGGGTCCCTGGACCAGATAAGTCCTGAAACCTAGAAAGCCCAGCATTCCCAAAACTTTAGATAATTACATTTCCTTACCCCATATTATTGACAGACCATTCTAACATGAAAAAGTTACAATGCCCATAACCCAAACACCCCTCAAGAGAGAGATAAAGAGATCGAAGGTGATGGTGGAGTTATACAGAGAGGATAGGATTTAACAAATGAATATGATTACTGAATCATTAAACTGATATCTCTTTAAGTCTCCAGTATTTTAGAGCAGTTAGAAGTAAAAACCTAAAATTGTGGAGTTGTAACCCATTCTGAACTCTGAAATATGTTCTACAACTAATTGTGGTGCTATGCTTTGAAATTTATTGCTTTTTTTGTATATATGTTATTTTTCACAAAAAAAGGAAAGAAAAGTTGATTGTGATGATTAAAAAAAAACTATTAATGCTCTCTAGCCGCTTATATTCTGGTGCAGCTAGAAGGAAAAATCTTAGAGGATTGTATGGTGGCCCATGACAAACTCTGGGATCTGTCCTGTAACTGCTTGTTGAAAACTATTGGCTATTTCCTTTTTTGCTTTGTATATATGTTATATTATACTATAATTTTTTTTTAAATCAGTTGACCATAGATTTGGTGGTCTATATCTGCACTTTTCATTCAGTTACATTGGTTAATACTTCTATCTTTGTGCTCATACCATGCTGTTTTGACCACTGTGGCTTTATAATAAGTTTTAAAGTCCGGAAGTGTTAATCCTCCCATTTTTTCTTATTTTTCAGTATGCTTTTAGCTATTTGCGGTCAGTTTCCCTTCCAGATGGATTTGGGAAAAAGCTTTTCCACATCTTCAAATTAAGTTGCTGGGATTTTGATTGGTACTGTGTTGAATCTATAGAACAATTGGATAGAATCGACATTTTAACTATATTTAGCCTTCCTATCCATGAGCAAGGAATCTCTTTCCACCTATTTAGAGCTTCTTTGATCTCTTTTAGCAATGTTATGAAGTTTTCTGTGTACAAGTCCTTTACATCCCTAGTTAAGTTCACGATTCTTTTAGTTGCTATTTTGAATGGAATTTTTTCCTTAACTGATTCCTCAGCAAGGTCACTGCTTATGTATAGAAATGTTATTGGTTTTTGCACATTAATTTTATATCTCACCACTCTGCTGAATTTGTTTTTTTGCTCAAGTAACTTTGGTGTAGATTTCTCAGGATTTTCCAAGTATAGTATCATGTCATCTACAAATAATGAAAGTTTTACTTCATCCTTTCCAATTTGGATACATTTTGTTTCTTCATCCTGCTTGAGTGTTCTAGCTAAAACTTCTAGCACAATGTTGAATAATAGTGGTGACAGTGGGCAGCCTTGTCTCACTCCTGATCTTAGGGGGAAAGTCTTCAGTCTTTCTCCATTGAGTACAATGCTGGCTATAGTTTTTTCATACATTCCCTTTATTGTATTGAGGTAGTTACCTTTGATTCTTATCCTTTGGAGTGCTTTCACCAGAAAAGGATGTTGAATTTTGTCAAATGCTTTTTCAGCATCAATCAAGATGATCATGTGATTTTCCCCTTTCAATTGTTAATGTGTTGTATTACATTAATTAATTTTCTTGTATTGAACCATTCTTGCATATCTGATACAAACCTGACTTGGTCGTGGTGTATAACTCTTTTAATGTTACACTGGATTCGATTTTCTAATATTTTGTTAAGAATTTTGCATCTATGTTTACTAGGGAGATTGGCTTGTAGTTTTTCTTTCTTATAACATCTTTACCTGGTTTTGGTATTAACATGATGTTAGCTTCATAAAAAGTTAAGTAGAGTTCCTTTTTCCTCAAGTTTTTGGAAAAGTTTCAAAAGGATTGATGTTAGTTCTTTCTGGAACATTTGATAACATTTCCCTGTGAAGTCATCTGGCCCTGGATTTTTCTTTGTAGAAAGATTTATTTTATGACAGATTGAATTTCTTTACTAATGATTGGTTTGTTGAGATCTTCTATTTCTTCCTGAATCAGTGTAGCTTTTTTCTGTGTTTCCAGGAATTTGTCCATTTCATCTAAGTTGTCTAGTTTGTTGGCATAAAGTTATTCATAGTATCCTCATATGATTTCTTTTATATCTTCAGGGTCTGTGGTTATGCAACCCTTCTCATTTCTGATTTTGTTTGCATCCTCTCTTTTTTTCTTTATCAGTCTTGCTAGCACATCAACTTTATTGATTTTCTCAAAGAACCAATTTTTGGTTTTATTGATTCTTTTTATTGTTCTTTTGTTCTCCCATTCATTTAACTCTGCTTTAATCTGTGTTATTTCTCATCTATTTGCTTTGGAGTTGGTTTGCTATAACTGCTCAAGTTATAGCAGATGAGTAGTTAAGTGCTTGATTTTGCTCCTTCTTGTTTTTTGATGTACACATTTAGGGCAATAAATTTTCCTCTCAACACAGCCTTTGCTGCATTCCATAAATTCTGATATGTTGTATTCTCATTTTCATTCAGTTCCAGATAGCTACTGATTCTCTAGCAATTTATTTTTTGACCCACTTGTTATTTAAGAGTGTGTTATTTAATGTCCGTATATTTATGAATGGTCTCATTCTTCAGTGGCTATTGAGATCCAGCCTCATTCCACTGTGATCAGAGAAAGTGGTTTAAATAAGTTCAATGTTTTTGAATTTGTAAAGATCTGTTTTGTGCCCCAGAATATGATCTATCCTGGAGAATGTTCCATGAGCACTAGAGAATAATGTATATCCTGATGTTTTGGGATACAATGACCTATATATGTCTGTTAGGTCTAATTCATCTATCAATTTGTTTAACTTCTCTATTTCCTTGTTGATCTTCTGTCTGATTGTTCTATCTAAAGAGCAGAGTGGTGTATTGAATTCTTCTACTATTATTGTTGAAACATCTTTTGCTCCCTTCAGTTTTGCCAATGTCTGTCTCATGTACTTTGGAGTCCCTTAATTGGGAAATAAGCATTTATGATATTTCTTCTTAGTGAACTGTCACTTTAATTAATATATAGTGTCCTTCTTTGCCTCTTATGATGTCTTTACCTTTAAAGTCTACTTTGTCTGATGGTATAGCTACTCCTGCATTCTTTTGGTTACAGCTCGCATTAAAAATCTTTTTTTTCCATCCTTTCACTTTCAATCTATTTTATCCTTGTGTCTAAATTGGGCCTTTTCCAAGCAATATGTAGTTGGATTATATTTCTTAATCCATTCAGTCTATCTGTATCCTTTAATTGGTAAGTTTAGTCTGTTAACATTCAAAGTTACTACTGAAAAAGTATTCCTTGAATCCACCATCTTATTTCTGGATTTTACTTGTGAGATCTATATATTCTTTTCCCTCTTTCTCTTTTTGTCCTTTAAGTTCAACTCCATGCCCACCTCCAGACCTCCCTCTCCTGGTCTTTTTTTTTTTCAACTGGCAGAACTCCCTTCAATATTTCTTTTAGGGCCAGTCTCTTGTGTAAGAGAAAAATTTAATCTCTCCTTCAGTTTTGAGGAACAATTTGACTGGTTACAGAATTCTTGGCTTTAAGTCTTTCTCTTTCAGGATCTTAAATATATCATACCACTGCCTTCTTGCCTCCATGGTGCCAGTTGAGTAAGTCTTAACTCAGACTTCTGTGGTTTCCCTTATATGTAGTAGATTCTTTTTCTCGTGCCACTTTCAGAATTTTCTGCTTCTCTTCAACATTTGACTGACTAATTAGTATGTTTCTTGAGGAAAACCTATTTGGATTTACTCTATTTGGAGTTCTTTGCGCTTCTTTGTCTTGTATCTTTGTGTCCTTTAAAAGGGTTGGAAAGTTTTCCCCCATTATACCTTCAACTACTCTTCCTAGCCTTTGACTCTTCTCTTCCCCTTCTAGGACATCAGTGATTCTTATGTCTGTGTGCTTTGTTTTCCTGTCATTTCCTTGCAATCCAAATCAAATTTTTCTTTTTATTTTTTTTTTTGCCATTTGTTGTTTTGAGTGTTTGAAATCAGTTTTCCTGTCCTCTAGTTCACTTATTCTTTCTTCTGTCTCTTCAAATTTGCTGTTGTGTATCTCTAGCATGTTTTTTATTTGGTTCACAGAATCTTTAATCTCTGTGATATCTGCTATTTTTCTATTTACTCTTTTAAATTCCTTTTTATGCTCTTGTAGTGTCTGTTTAATCTCTTTTATGTCATTACTCATCCCATTTATTACATTTAGTATAGCTATATGAACATCTTTGATTAGTTGTTCCAAAGTCTGTGTCTTCTCTGGTGTTTTAATTTGGTCATTAGGCTGGGCTATGGGGCATGGTAGATTTTAAATACATTTATGAAAATGGAGCTCCAAAACAGTCATATATGTGGGCATCAAATATATTCATTCATAAATTCCACAAATATGCAATGATGGCAATAACACAATAATGACCCATTACATGTGAAGCATTGTGGAAGATGCTTGAGATATAAATGTACATAATAGTGAATCAAAAGAATCTGAAAATGGTCTTTGAGACTGTGCCTAGGTATGAGACTATATCTCATGAAACAAAGAATATATTATTTTAAAATACAAGCTGTAGATAGTTCCAGAAAGATGGCAGAATAGGATAGATCGAGTTCAGCCTTGCTCCAAGTAAAAGTTAGAGAAGGGACGGGAGGGTGACTGAGTTGGTGATTCTAGAATGTAACTAATCTGGGAGATTCTTCTGCACCACATAGGGTGACCCTGGCTGCAAAAGCTGAGGAATTGAGAAGCAGAGAACCGGAGCCTATCACAGAAGCCCGGAACCCTCAGGAGTGCACGGATGGGGAGATAGGGACTAGGAAAGCCAAGCCACGTTCCTTGAATGTGCTACCCTCACCAGTGCAGCCCCATGACCCATGACTCACCCCACACCCCACGCACCTGAACCCCATCACCCACCCCCACTCCCCATGCTCCAAGCACCCCCGTCTGGCCAACACCTTGCACACTACACTCTCACCCCAAATGCAGCCCAATCCACTTCTCCTCAGTCCCTCCCAGGTGCCACCTCCCCCTCCCTGCTCCCTGCAGGCTGTCACCAAGCGCGTAAAGGCTTCAGGTGTTTGCTTACATACCCAGGCTACACTCCCCCCAGACCATACAGTCTCACAGCCTCCCCCACCCCCAACCCCCTGAGCTCTTCACAGGGGTACATCAGTTTACAGCACTCCTGGACCGGTACTCCTTGACCAGTTCATGCATATGGCCCCCAGTCACGCCCCCCAGCTCTGGGAAAGAGCTGACCTGCACAGCGGGGTAGCATCCACCCCCAGCGCATGCAGGCTTAACACCAATGCGCTGCCATAGCTCTGCGAATGCACACAAAGGGCCAGTGCCTTAGACCAGTGCACTCCAGGGCCATGCCCCCTAGACTCATGCACCCACAAGTCACATTCTCCCCCACCACTGGACACCCATGTTCACAGGCACCAACATAGCATCCCCAACCTGCGCTAATTCCTGCACTGCAAGGTATCATTGCACTGTTGTGCCCTACATCCTGCTACACATCCATTCTGCAAACACAAGGCTTTAGATGATTGAAGGAAATAATTCATTTTTTTCTTTTTTTTAACATGGGCAAGCACCAGGAATTGCACCCGGGTCTCTGGCATGGCAGGCGAGAATTCTACCACTGAGCCACTATTGCATGGCCCATAATTCATTTTTTATATAATAAAATAACTTGCTGGGATTTGATTGTCATTGCACTGAATCTATAGATCAGTTTGGAAAAAATCAATATCCTAATGATACCAAGTCCTTTTACACATGGATATGTGTATGTTTCCACTTGTTAAGACCTACATTGATTTCTTTCATCAGAGTCTTATAGTTTTCCTCATAAAAATCTTATGCATATTTTGTTAAATTTACAATTGTGCGTTTCTATTTTTTGATTCTAACATAAGTGCTGTTTTGCTTTTAATCTCAAATTCCAGTTATTCATTGCTGAAATATAGGAAAGCAATTGATTTTTGCATATTAACCTTGTCCCATGCAACCTCGCTATAATTGCTTATTAGTTCCAGGAGGTGATTTTTCTCTCAAACCTTACTACATGGCCAATCAGATCATCTGTGAATAGTTTTAAGTCTTCCCTCTTATATTAAGCTTTTCAAAAACATGTCTTAATTGAGCCTTAAAAACTTAAACACAGTAATTAAAGACATTTTGGTACTGAAAACATTAACATGGTTGGGTAAATGGAGAGTTTTGATATAATTAACTGGTAAAACGAGCTAAATTTCATTTTATAATATTTTCCTAAGTGGAGAATAGCCAAGCTGAGAACATGTGCAAAAAGATGAACAAGGTGTGGAACACGAAATAACTGCTTCTGTACTTTTTCATCAGCCACATCAAAGTCATATCTTAGACATTAAATGGTCCCACAAAACAGAAAACCCAAGAACAACAGAGTAGACCCAGAAAAACTCAGATTCTCTAAAGAAGATGATCAACCTCAAAATGGTAAATAAGACTGGGAGTCAAGACACCCTAGTGTTTTCCTGATGGAAAGTGGGCTTGGGGGATAAGGATGGTTATTGATCCATTTGGTCAACGCTCAGTCCCAGAGGGAGTAACTGTTTCAAATTTATACTTTAGATTTTATCTCCAAATGATAAAGAATTCAGTCACAGAGATATACTGAAAGGAAAGAAATAAGACATTTATCCTACAACTGCAAATCTGTGTCCTACTGCCAGTCCACACCTCCTACAATATGCCATAAATGAATATTTAAGAATAAACACTGCGATTCTCCCATGAATAGAACTCTGAAATAGCATTTATGTATATATTTTTAAAACATTATTTGCTAAATTCAAATTAAGTTTATTAAAATGAAAATACACCGCACTTCTTGTAATCCTGCTCTTTCTATTTTAAAATGTTTCAAGAAGAGACGTGGATCTCGCCAAGAGACCCTGTTTGCCTTGGGTCTGTGCCTACCTTGCCCTGTGTTGTTAAATAAGTGGCTTGATATTTCTAAATGTCATTTTCTTACTTATTATATGAAATGGATAAGGTTAGGTGGCTTCTCAAGTCCCTTCCAGCTCCCAACTTCCTGATTTTCCCTCCTTGTCTTGTGGCTATGTTTATACCTGTTTTTCCTTCATTTAACAGACAAAATATTTTTTATTATTTGGATACACTCTTGAGCTGTATGACTCCTGCCTTCCAATACCACAAAAGCAGTGATATTTCAAAGTATAAATAAGTTTTGCGGGTCCATATAGAAATGAAAAATAAAATAGAGTAATAGCAGAATGCCTGGCCTAAAGATTTGTTTTCATGAAACTTATGTTTCCAAATATATTGGTGGAACTGGATTGAAGGAGAAAATGCATTGCTTCCTAATCAAGGTCAGAAAAATCTGAAAGCCAAAATCTAGAGCCCAGTAGGCATTCAACACGTCTATGTCAATGTGTAATACAGTTTAATATTGCCCTCGGTGATTTCAGAGGTGTTTTATTTCCTTATTTCTTGCAAAGTTCTCTTACCAGAAAATCCTCACTAGACAATCACATTGCAGCTGTCGTCAGGCACCTTTCCTCACACTGTCTGCTCACTGGTGGTCTTCGCAGAGCTGCCGTGCACATCACAGTCCTGTTCAACATCCCGTCATCAGTGCCCAAGCCAGGGCACTGACGAATAGCTAGTGAAATTTTATGTTTAAAATGAGAAGTAAATTTAACATTAATCAAAATGCAAGAGAAAAGGATTGTGTTTACCTTTATAAATATGACTATATTTAATTTTTAAGACTTGTTTAAATAATATATAAAAAAATTAACTTTAAAGCTTAACGTAAACGTGATTTTAAAAGTCTAATTAATGAGATGACAACTGTTTAAAGATATATTCATTTGTAACTGTTCCTTCTCATGCAAAAGAGCCCTCTTCGTATATTAAAATATCATTAATTATAAGGGAATAACTAGTTATGTAAAACCATTTCAGTAAAATAATATTCAACACAGCATTTTTTTATTAACCATTTTGCAAAAGGCTATGTTCAACATTAAAAATTGCTTACATAATATTTTAGATTTTAAATCTATAATATTTTAGATTTTAAATACTTTAAAAATACTTTAGTATTTCAAATACTTAAAATTGAATAATAACAAGCAACTAATTTACATGAAACAGAATATATTCTGATTCTGTATAAAATTGTGCATATATGAGCACAGAGAGAAAATGATAATAGAGGTATGAATATTATCAGCTATGGACAGTATGAAGTGTCAGAGATTTCTAGTTCTTTCAACATTCCTTATGCCCTAAGCACACAGCAATAAAAGTGCATTTATTCCATTTAGAATACAGATACATATCACAGTCTCTCTTGCATGTAGGTACAACAATATGATTAAATGGCAGCTCCCAAACACCTCCATGGATGAAGTTAATCAAAACAAGTTCTGAGGTCAAGCTGGAGTTATGGGAAAAGGAAACAGACTTCACCTCTTTCTGGGAGGCGTGGCTGGCACATGTGTACGGAAGACAGGAATCATTTGCGCTCACCTTTGGAAGCAATTTGCCTTTCTGCTTCTTTCTTCTAGCCATGGGGGCATTTAAATTCCATGTAAATTGGAATTGCTGGAAGTAAAATGGTTACAGTTTTGCTTATCAGTTCTCCTTTTAAGGATCTTTCTTAGTTTATTTCAATTTATTGCACAAATTACTTATATGGATTGAATCCTGTCCCCCACAAAGTCATGTTCAGGTACTCACCCCACAGCCTGTGAGTATGTACTCGCCTGTAAATAGGGTCTGTGAAGATGTTCAGGCAGAACAATCAGAGTGGTCGTTAATCTAATATGACTGGAGATGTGGAGGTGGGAGAGGGAGGTAGAGGGGGCAGGTGACGGCCACGTGACGGAGGCTGAGATGAGGTTACGGGCTGCCCATAAGCCACCGCCAGAAGCCCAGCAGGAAGCACGCTCCTGAGAACACCTTGTTTTCAGACGTCTAAGCTTCGCAGTTATGACACAGCCATGCTGCTGGTAAGCCAGCCAGTCCGTAGAGACTTGTTATAGCAGTCCTGGCAGACTAAGACATTTACTAAGCAGTGCACAATAACTCAAAAACACCATACTTTTGTGTGATTCACTTTTTGGAAAATGAAAATCATCCCTGTGGTATACTCAAAGAAAGTGATTTTTTGATTTATTATGGTCTTGAAACATGTAAATAGATTTCTACTATCAATTCAGTATGAAATGATGAAATGAGCCTGGATCATGCTGCCAACACTTTTGCTTATATTTGTTCTTCATATTTAAATTATGATTTGATTTACTTTCAATGTTTCCTGTCACTCTAAAGTTGTACTTTTGTTGCTTCTGTTGTTTTATATTAGGTTTTGTTTGTTTGTTTGTTTTTGCAAAAAACAGAAAAATGAAATAATGCTTGGGTCTAAGAATGCTTGCCCCATGAAGTGAATTTTTCAGGTGACTGGTATTGCAAGGGATATTTTCAGTGAATACTTATTAAGCACCTATTGTGTGACAGCTGTGATGGTATGCTAAAAGTACAAGGATTAAAATTTTATAGTTAATGTTCTTTCAGCTATCACTGATTCTGTAGGGGGCTCTCATTAAGCCTATGGAGTGATATGTTTTCTACACTGAGTCATCAAAAACACATCTCCTTCTTTAATTGGAAGAACTAAGGCAAAATTAGCCAAATATTAGGCTGAAGCCAATACTTCCACCAGTACTTATGTGCCTTCTAAACAGTCAATCATACCATAGTCCTTAGTGAAACAAGAATATTTTTAACAGCATTTATGTAAAAACTAACCAAATAAATGTACTCTGCTTTTTCCCACCAGTAGATAGTATTTAATGAAAAAAAAAGGAATTTTGTGTTTAAAGAGTAAACCATTATTTTCCTTTAATTTTGAGATCTAGCACAAAATTGTATAATTCTTAACATTTAAATTGGAATTGCTGGAAGTAATTTTAATGAAAACTGCTAATTCCATATTATAAAATCTCTGGCATGCAATTGAAAGGATAATGGCATTTTTAAATACCCCACACTCTTGAAAATATTTTAATTAAAGAAAAAGTAACACTCAGCCTGCTATGCTTTTTGGCATTAAAAACAAATGAGGTTTGTAATGATCCAAGGATGTGTAATGGAAACATCTTTTCATTCAGGTCCAAAGGCTTCCGCCTTAAGTTTCCTCCCAACGGCGATGTATACACTAGTGATTGCTCTAATATGCTGAGCTTTTTAAGGATGATTTTCATATATCAAATATCTTAGGATATTTAAAATAATTGTATGAGTCTTTTTTATTTTGGCAATAAGTCAAATAAATATAAATAGGCCTAGATAAATATCTATTTATATCTAGATATAAATACCCATTAACAACAGTACAGGGAGATCTGTTCACTGAGCAGAAAAGTGCATGAGAATTCTATCTGAAGGATGTTCACATTTTCCCATCTTTCATTGTTCAATCATCAATTCTCCTGTATTTATTTGGCTAAGTTAGGGTAATTTACTTGGCTCTGTGATTTAATATTTGCTTGTAACCAACTACCCAAAACTTAGTGGTGTTAAATACAATGTTTATTACTTCCCATGATACATAAAAGCTGGGTGGCTTTTCTGTTCCACATGTCAGCTGGGATCATTTATGTGGCAATGGGCAGTGAGAAGCGTGGCTAGGGATGGAACATTTAAGGTGGCTTCTTCACATGCCATTGTTTTGGTTTTAGTAGCTGACCAGCTGTGAACAGGTCACTACCTGGGTGCCCTAACTGGTTACTGGTTGCCAAGGTAAGGAGCGTAGAAGCAGTCAGGCCTCTTTAGCCCATGTCAGGAGTTGATCAAAACAAGTTCTGAAGTTGAGCTAGAGTCATGGAAAAGGGAAACAGACTTCACCTCTCTCTTGGAAGGGCCGCCTAGCTCATGCCTAGGGAAGAGAGGATTCATTGGTGATCACACTTGGAAACAATTTACCTTTCTCTTCTTTCTCTTAGCTGTGGGGGCAGCTGGATCTCCCAACCATGAGTGGCCAGGTGAGCAGACCCTGGGTACAGGAGCTGTGCCATTCTTGATTCTGTACACCTGACGGAGGCTGAGTGAGTGCTTAGCCCTCATCCCTGCAGAAACCATGAAGGCATGAGACATCAGGAGAGGAGACACCCATGCCGGAGGTTGGGTTTCCACTGAGCAAGTCATCAATGCTGGACTGGGGTCACACCAGTGTGGAGGTGCACAAGGTGGACACAGGGCAAAGTTTAACATAAAGCACCAAGGTGATGGCATCGACTAGACTTGAGCTCTACTCTTCACTGGTCTCATATTTCGTGAAATAGATTATTACTTGGAACACTGTAATATTTTTCCCAGCAGCAGCAAAGCCAGATACTTCCTACAAAAATCCTATTTCTGTACACTAATTCATGATGCCCCGTGGTTGGAAATAACTTTGCCCCTTTTATCTATTGGATAAAATCCTACTCAAATTCATATCCAGTTCAATGTCTCTGAACTGGTTATGAAAATGCTTCAATTCCTCTACCTTGACCCTTTATATCATTAATCTTGAATCATCAATATCTGGTTATCTCTGCATCTCCCCATCAAAGGTTGATCTCCTCATCTGCCTTACACAGCACTGATCGCTATATCCAACCCGACATACTGGGATTGTTCGCGTCTATAATGAATTCTTTGAATTCAGGGCAGAGATAAGCAAGCAAATGCATGAGACACACTATCACTGGCTTTGGCATTACTTCCTTTGAACTTTTGAAAATGGAGTGAGGAGATGTGAAAAGCAGGAGATATGTTCATTACAGTTGCATACCTTTTTCTCATTCTAATCTTTTCTTAATAACATTTGCATTCATTAAGACACTCAGGATTTGGAATGATTGAACAGCAGAGTCTTTGAAGTCATCCAATCTAGCCACCTAATTTTTCAGATTGCAACACAAAAAATCAATAGTTTAGCTGAGTTGTTGGTTTCAGGTTATAGATGAAAACAATATAGAAATTTAATTTAAATATCACCAACTAAATTAAAACAAAAGAGATTTAGATTTGGCCCTTGAACCTCCAAAGATGTCATAGAACTAAAATTATAACTCTCATCTTGAATAGATTAAATTGGTTTAATAAGTAAACAGAACCATAAGTGAATGGATTATGTATAACAGAATCTATATGCCTATTTGAAAATATCTTTTGGCTTTATCACAGATTTCCAAAGAAAAATGGCATTTTGTCTCAAAAATATTTTTTTTATTTCACTCATGGATAAGAAGATACACAAGATTAAATTACAACAAAAAATTAAAATCTGTTAACTATAAGGAAGGATTTCTAAATTCTAAAATTTGTAGCATTTTGATAAGGTATAGAGTAACCTACTTCCTACATTTGATAAGCTTAATGATTTTAGTGGTAAGTAATTTAGCTCTGCCCAACATGAGTGATGCTGAAATCCTCTGAGGGAATTTTCATAATTTTATAATGCTAATGAAATTTCACTCAAAAATCTTGCCATTAAATACTCTCTCTCTCTCTCTTTTTTTTTTTTTTGCTTTACTTAAACATTTTGAAATATGTAAATGTTCATTCTGAGATATTAGTTCTTACTTAGATGGTAAGTATATCAGCGCTTGTGTAAATAGTGGCCTTAGAAATTGTGGTTAAAATCTTGTGTCTTCTTGACTAGGCTATTGTGTCCAGTTGTTTGGTCAACACTATGGAGGTATTCTGGAGATGGGATCAACTTGTACATTCAATTGGCATTAAGTAAAGGAGATCACCCTCCATAATATGGGCGGATTTCATCCACTCAGTTGGAGGCCTTAAAAATCAAAGAGCCGAGGGTTCTAGATCAGGAGTATACCTCGACCCTACCCTTTATTCCTTCCTGGCCTCCCCTTCAGAGCTGGACTAAAAACATCACCTTTACCTGAATTTCCAGCCTCTGGCTGCTTTATGAAATTCAAATTGCCAACCCCACAATCGTGTAAACTAATTCTAGGTAGATAGGTAGGTAGGTAGATAGATAAGTAGGTAAATAGATAATTGTGTGTGTATAACAAGATTTTAAATTACAGAAACAATATTTTTAACACCCACTATCACAGTTTTAAGTATGCTTCTATTGCTCAGTAAAAATAATAATAATAATAAGATGGTGAGAGCAGTGCATAAACAAGCAATATGCCTCAGATTGTAGTTTTCAAAATTGAGTTCTGAATCTTATTCAATTAGAGAAAGTAATCAAAGAAATTTTAGTCAGAACCACATTTTATCTTCCATAACTTCCCACACTCAGCCACAAGGTTAGGCTTTTCTGGGCTGGGAGAGGAAAAAGCACAGAGAAGACCAGTGGTTTGGGAGTCTCAGAAAGGGGACCCTACTGCCTACCCTTCCCCAAGCATATCCATGAGGATGGATAACAGAGCCCTACAACAGAAGCTCTAGTGGTGGTTCCTGTTTCCAATTTAATGGTCTGGAAGGGCAAGAAGCCCCCTGCAGAGACCTTACTTTACCCCGATGTGGGGCTTTGAAGGCGATGAGACTGTGAGGTGCCTGCGTCTGAGGAGACCTACAGCGATCCCATGCACCCAAGTCATGCAGGGAGAAGAGTTTGATTTCCACATACCCTGGGGTGGTAGAGAATGTCTTAAGGAGAGAGCTAGTGGCCTAAAGATGCTGTTAGCAGATCTGAGTGCAAATGTGGCTGCTTCAGAGGATGCACGCTTGTAGGAAGCTGATTATTTTGACAGGCATCTCTAGGAGAAGTTCTGAAATTCATTTTTGTTATCTTTCTAGAACATAAAGAACCACTTATGGAAGGATGCTGCTGTATCTCCTGGGTCAAGCACATGGTCCAAACAATAAATATCTGCTGATGAATAAATGAATTTATTTTAGCATCTGGTATGCATTCTGCTGACCCTGTATCTGAATAGTAGATTCATGACTAACTAGCTGTGTACTCTCAGTCCACTCATAAGCAAAACGAGAATAACACCTTCCCCAATAATAGGCTCATCCACAAAGATTTTCACACAGAAATGGGCAAATATAGATGCTCAAAGATAATATATTTAGTATAATATTGTAGATTTAGGAGGAATTTTCATAATGGCAACCTTAAGAGCTAGATGAATTTATCCTTAAAGCTTGAATTACTGATTAGAAAATCCACCAATATTTGATCATTTAAATGTTTTCAGCAGAGACCAGAAACAGATAAATCAACATAGAACTTGAGGAAAGAATGCATACAAGTATAAAAATACCTCAAAAACAATAATACAATATTCCGTTTGGTTAATGGGTAAAATCACTCCTATTTACTGGCTTTTCTAACCAAAGACGTACTGACCACTAAGCGGCTATCCCCTGAAGCACCCCCAGACTCAGGCTGGAGCTCACTGACGCATAAGCCCACATTGGCACACTTTTGACTGCAGACCTTTGGGATTCAGCTCTTTCTGTATCATACTGAATAGCCTGAAGTGAAAGACAAACATGAGGCCTAGAGCAAAATTTCTTGATTAACAGTACACGGTCTTTTAAAGCGATCCCGTGAACTTTTATCTGAAACATTGCTTGGAGCAGCTGAGGATGGGAATGGGCTGCTGTGAGAGTTGTCAAACAACTGTGGTAAATTCAATATGTATAGATAATAACCTTTGTCTCATTTAATATTGAGTTCACTGTTCCTGATTGCAGTAAATAATCCCTCCCTTCCTCTGGTGAACAGTTGCTTCGTTTTAAAGCCCAAGACCATGCATGAAGACATTTTAGTAAAGGATTTTCAAGCAAAGCCCACACACCACATAGATCTGCCCTCATCAGTGATTGCCTTGGGCTATCTTTTGTGTACTTTCTACTTTCCACAGTTTCTCCTGGGGTTGTCATTATCTCACATTTGTAAATATTTCAGAAGTTCGAACCGTAGGCAATCAATTGCAAATGCTATGGAGGTAGGGAACACATCCATAGCTTTGAAGAGGGTGCATGCTTCATCATTAAAATTAAAATCAATCCATTTTCATTTTCCCCAACTCTATTTCCTCTATAGAAGCGAATGTTGGTTCTACTGCTTCAACATTATAAAATGGCAAACAGAATCTTAGGAGAAAATTTTATGAGATATTTAGAAAAAGAAATGGGAAGAAGAACTGTTTCATTTTCCTTAATTTTGCACCTGTTTGGCTCACCAAAAACTGTAAGGGACTGCCTTGCCTGAAGTGTAGTGCAAGAGCCTTTGATATCTCTGCTCTTTTTCATTCTCATCTTCTGACACCAGATATAGTTTGCTTGAGAATGCACCAAATATAGCTTGCAATCCACCTTAGAGGAGGTGTGATTCTTTGCATTATGAGAAAATATTTATCATTTTGTAAAATGTGTGTCTACAAATACCTGTGGTGACCATATTCAGCTTTAGAGCAAGAATAGGCATCTGATATTCTGCTGACCATGTCCTTTTGTGAATTTGGTCAGGATCCTTAAGAGTACATCACTGTGGACGGACCACAGTAGCTCAGGAGGCAGAGTTCTTGCCTGCCATGCTGGAGACCCAGGTTCATTTCCCAGTGCCTGCCCATGCAAAAAAAAAAAAAAAAAGGGTACATCACAGTGAGTTTATAAAAGTAAGAAAAATAGAACATCTTTCTTTCCTACAAATGACTTCTATTCCATTTGAGAATTCTTTCACTGGTGAATATGGCTACCTCTGTGTTTTGAAGGGCTCTCTACACAAAGAGGAAAGCAATTATGGACTAATAATTGAATATAATGCGGAGAGAAATAAGAAGGTAAAAGTAACAGCCATATACTAAGGGGATCCTATAAGCTCCCTGTTGAATGTGGTTTGGCCTATGGTGTCCTGCAATGGTGGGTCACAGTGAGACAGAGAACCTGGCCGTGATTATCCTTCATGGACTCAAGGCAATTTTAACAAAGGTTGCAGAGATTCAGAGGACACCTGGCTGTAGAAAGTGGGGACCCTCGAATAGATGGAGGTATACAGATGCAGACTCTTTGGGGAATATCAAAGAATGTGAAACACACTGAAAGGACTGAATGTGCAGTATTAGGAAAGGAGGAAACTAGGTATCTTATCTACTACCACAGTTTGTTTTTCACTGCTTTCTATGGAATTCTTCACTGTGGGAGAAAATGATTTGTCCCCACTAGCAAAATTAGAAAATCAACTAGAATCCCTTTTATTTTACACAGTCTCTCAAAACACAGATAAGCCAGTCTTAGATATTATAGCAAGATTTGGAAGTACATATCCAGTTTACTTTGAAATGAACAGTCAAAATCTATGAATTCATAATCTGGGACAAAATATTTTCAGATTTGAATGAGTTGGTGGTTTCTAATGGGTCCTACTAGATTGGTGTCCATATTTTAATGAAGCCATTAGCAATTAGCTTTAGTTAACACCTATACTATTAAGTTTGGAAGAGATTCCTGAGAAAGGGATGGGCAGAAAGGATGATCCCTTTGTCCCCACTTATGCTGATCCCTCCAGATACAAGTTAGAAATACACTGATGAATCTGTAGAGCAAGTTCACTGCCACTGACCCATTGGCAGCAGGAAAAGGTCTGCCTCCTGAGATTCCTGCCAATGTCTCTCACAAGTGCTAATTTCATTCCAGAGATGGAATATGAGATTTCAAGGAAACAATAATGTTCTTTAACCTCTAGGGTGAAAGCTTTCAAG
The DNA here is from genome assembly GCF_023851605.1 of Tamandua tetradactyla. Classification (NCBI taxonomy): domain Eukaryota; kingdom Metazoa; phylum Chordata; class Mammalia; order Pilosa; family Myrmecophagidae; genus Tamandua; species Tamandua tetradactyla. Next base: position 68,452,962 of record NC_135343.1, read on the forward strand.
GGGCTGTACCTAATATTTTAGATTTTATCACAATGGAAACCATTGAGTATCCTTGAATCCCTAATGAATATGATCCAATGAGATATATAAGGGGTTTCATGTGTAATACAAGTTTGCAAAATTCAAGCCAATAGCAGTTCTCCCCCTTTTCTTATATATTAACCTGGAAGACCTTTCGGTCATCCAAATGTTGGTTAAAGAAATAGACCCAGAGCCACGATGGCTCAGCAGGCAGAGTTCTTGCTTGCCATGCCAGAGACCAGAGTTCATTTCCCCGTGCCTGTCTGTGCAAAAAGAAAAAGAAAAAGAAAAAGAAATAGGCTCAGAATCAAATGTTTAAACCTACTTTAGCCAACAGAAGACTATTTTCTTTATTGCTTTCTTATGAAATCGAGAACGTGAATGTCACCACACGAAACAAATCAATTAATGTAATCTCAAGAAAATGAAAGATCTTTCTTTGATTTATCAAGCTACAATTTTATCAATTATATTCTTTAGGTAATTTTAATATTTATTTAATATTTAAGACAAACAATATTTGGAGTTAAATAAGAGCAATTCAGTTTTTCATTAAAAAATTCACTCAGGAATATGAACATGAATAGAAAAACTAAATAATAGGCCAGTAAACATTATAAAATAGTGGAATCATTTTTAAATGAAAATTTGGTAATATTAAAATGACTGTACTTCACAGAATGTATTTTAAACAAACTTTCATAAGTATTCAGCATATATGGATATATTTTTAAAACTTATTTTACTAGTTTAACAATTCTTTCATGTGTGTATATATATGTATATATATATGTAAACACATGCATACTTATATATACACATGTGTATGTGCGTATGTGTAGGTGGGTGTGGCAGAGCTGTTAGAACTAGCAAAATAAATAAAATACCTCGCACTAACCTAAATGTCAATACAAAATGAGCACTATATTATGGCTTACTATGTATTCACTATAGGATTGAATTACATGTACAAGCATTAAATGGAAGAATGTCAAAGTTATATTAAGTTTTGGGAAAAAGTACATGACTGAAGGGGGACGAGGTCATTTGGTTCCTAATTTATGCTCTTATGCATTGTCTGTTATTTTTCCCCCACCACAAACATATACTTTTTTTGTAATTATAAAACAAAGTTTAAGGAAAAAACCACACACAGAGTAGACTCCTTTAAATTTATTTTTGGATGAGTTGAGAAACACACTGACCTATGAACAATCGGATATAATTAAAGAGTAACAGTACCAGCAAGAAAACCAGAATTTTAAACTATGACTCAGTATATTATCTACATTGCTAAACTGATTATATACATGAGAACATTTAAAGATGGAGATGCTGCCTTGCAAATGTTTAAAAAAAGAAATGGTATTTTTTTCTCTTCAAAATATTTAGTGTCTACAATTCATCAGTGAGCCAAGTAAATCACGGCTTCTTCAAGTGCAAGGATCGAAACCAATTACCATTAGTGACCATCGGGTGCAGCCGATCCTTTCTGTCCTGTTGCCTGAATCTCAATGATCTCCCAAGTGTGCCCATGCAATTTAACAGAAAGATCAATATACCACAGCAGTTAGCAGCAGCTCTCTTGAAGTGTTTCACAAAACATGCTACATTTCTCTACCGAATAAATGTCAAAACATTCCAACAGCTACAATTCTAGGGAGAAATCGTTCTTCTGAAACATTATTGACACACTTTAACCCACATTTCCCGCTGCTCGCAGGCTTCCTACTGGCCAGTCAATTCTGATTTGGCAAGAGCCGCATCGACATGTGTCCCCTGCTGACTTGCTCTGGTGGCATGAAAGTTATCAGAATCTGATAGATAGGTCTTGGGGTTCAAGAGTCGGTGGCCTAACACTGACCCAAGGTCAAGGTGGTAGCAACCTCTCTCCAGAGGCATGGCTTCATCTCTAATATGCCCTTGATGCCAATCAATATCATTACAGAGCTTGCCTTTCTAAGTATACAAGATCGCTTGATCTAAATGCCTCTAGGATACCTTCTGTAGACCCAAAACTTAAAAGTAGCAGTGGAGGAAGGCAATGTAGACATTACTTATTATTTCCCACTTTATGGAGGTACTGTTTTTAAACCTGACAGTGATGATGATTTTGTATTTCTGTGTATGGGTAGATAGATTAGGTAGATAGACAGTCAGACAGACAGATAGATAAGAAAAATACATTCGTTTTCATTTTCAATTGCTAATTAGACTATTTTTGGTTGATTCACATCAGAAACTCTGACACTGTGACCACATGGTCTAGTGTTCATTTAATGTGTTCTGATGTTTTTCAGAAGCTCTTAGCAGTTGCTTAAAGTACAATCTGATTTGTATATTTTCCTTTGATTTTTCTTTGGCTTTTCTTTTGTTTGGTGTCTTTTTATGACAACTTTCCCTGAGTCAAAGAATTATTTCATGTGAATATGTGAGGTTCTTTCTGTTGCCTGTGTGATAAATTACCCAACATACGTGCGTACTAATAACCATTAAGTGAGCCTAAGCCATACTTACATTTACAAAGACAAATTACTCGGTGGAGCAAGCAAATTCATATACATATGATCGTTAAAATATTTAATAAATGACCATGGAGATATTAGGACTCTTCGCCTTGATTTTTCCTATAAATATCATGACTAGAAGTCTCAGTAGTGATCTTTCCTTTGAATCCTCCCTCTAAAATCAAATTCCTTCTACGCAAGTAAGAGTCCCTTACTATGAAAATAAGATATGAAGCCAGTATTTTCGCAGTAGTTTCTCATTATCTGTTTCTCAAGACATTTTCCAAACACATGGGCTTAAGGTAAAAGAGAAAAATTGCATGAAGATTTAAGTGCTACTTTCTTTGTAAGTCGGCAAGTAGATTTCTCAGGGAAACATCAATCTCTCTTTCTCTCTTTTTCTCTCTTTCTCTAAACACACCTACACACAACCAATGAGGTTCTGAGTAACTCTTCCACGTATGTATTTTAGCTTATAAGAACCCACAACTGAAGCAATATGTAAGAATTACTGAGAGCCAAAATGTCACCAGTATGAGGTGAGATTAAGAAAATAAAATAGCAAGATAAAAACCACTATATAACCCTCATACATATGTACATATGAATCAATTTCTTTGGCTCAAATTTGAGTACTAAGAGTTGACTGAAAAATTATCCCTCTATTTTATAGTTTGAGAATTATTTAAAGTAAATTGTCAATAATTGAAATAAAGGCTATTATTAGCATCTGCTAGATAAATTGCAGATCTTGTTCTTCAACCTTAAACAAAATCCAACTGTTTTTAAAGGAAGATTCTTATAATTAGTGTAATAATACTTATATATATTTTGTGTCCCATAGTTTTAAATATTTTGAGGTCAAGGCTGTTTTCTAAAACTCCACACTATACAAAATATACCTTAATTATTTATTATGTTCCTTACGAATGTTCACCAATTACTTTTTTTTGTATGCTATATGGCAGAGACACATTTCACTATTTTTCCATTACTTTATTGCAGCACTGTTTGTTGAATTATTTGTTGTTGTTTGCTTTGCTTATTTGTTTTTGGGGAAGCACATGGACCGAGAATCTAACCAGGGTCTCACACACGGCAGATGAGAATTCTACCACTCAACTACCCTTGCACCGCCTCACCATTTACTTTCGAAAATCTAATTAACCATTTCTTGAATATTTGCATGTTACATTTTTCTACATCTGTTGATTTTCATCTCATATTTGAAGCGAGTTATTTTTCATAGTCTAGATCAGAAAGCTCAGAAAGATTAAAATATTATTTCATATTTGGTTTCTAAGTTCAGAGGTGTCTGAATCCAAAGCTTATGTTTTTCAATAATATGGTATTCTAATCCTGCCTACCTAAGTATCTAAAAGTTAAAGGTATGGCCACTTGGAGGCAGAATTATTATCAAAGGGAATTTTACCAGGTTTGAAGATGACATCAAGCTGAGAATAACCACTAATGCAACTACTAGCACAATCAGTTTCCAGAAATATTTGGTCAAATTGAAGGGAGCACATTTGTTTTGACTAGTTTAACAGAATTAAATAATTGGTACAATTCTTGCTTCACAAAAATCACTAAAGCAAACAAAAACCCACAACTGGAGGTCAGAATGAAGGAGACAAAATTTAGCTGGAAGTTGTGGTATGAGGTGAGAGTTTGAAAGTTGAGGCTTAAGAGTCCCCTCCTTTATACAATTGCCCTGTGGTCTTGGGCATTTAAATTCTTTAGTGTTCCCTTTACTAATCACAAAGGTGAGGTTAATTATTCCTTCTTTCACTGTGATCAACATATTGTTGAAGAAGTCTGCCAAGCAAGATGGAGGAAAAATAAAATACACATTCTGAAATGGCATAAAGGAAAGAGCCTAAGAGCTTACTTAATACATAGAGGAAAACACGGCATACACTGAAAGCCAATCAGGATGCCATTGACTTATTCAGTTGCAAGGACAGCATCCAATTTCCTTCAAATCCTGACAGGAAAGACATTCAACCTAGAGTTCTATGGTTTTGTCAAATTATCAGTAAAATGAAAAGATATTTCAAAACATACAAGGGGATGGTACACGGTGGCTCAGCAGGTAGAGGTTTCGCCTGCCATGCCTGAGACCCGGGTTCGGTTCCCAGTGCCTGCCCATGCAAATAAAGAAGAAAAAAATGCACAAAGCATGCAAAGATGCCTTAGTTCAGGTGTGCCCTTACTCAGGAAGCTACTGGGGAGCTCAGAAGGATGAAGAAAGAGAGAAAATGGGCCATGACAAACAAAATGCCAGCAGAGAGAAGCTTCGAGCTATACCAGCACAGGCTGGTTCAGTGAGACAAGGGCTGAGGGAAGAGGTTTCTTGCCAGGTGTGGATGTGGGGGCAGTTCAGGCAGGATTATTTGATGAACCGATGGATCATTTAGAGCAAGATAAACTACAAAACAAATTTTTTTTAATGCAAATCATTTTAAATAAAGCAATGGAAGGTACATAAAAAATAATAAAATTACAACATGTTGGCAACTCCAGAAAAAAATTTGTATCAGGAAAAATGTATTACAACATACTAATTGACTCAAATATATACGACGCAAACTGTCGAAGCAATGTAGCTATCACTTCCTTAATTTACCAAAAGTATGTATTAGGAGTGTAAATAGTTAAGGAAAACAAAGAGTTTATTTCCACAAAAAGAAAATAAAAATAATATGAAAATGCATAATTCAAGAAATGCAAAGACAGGCACAATACTCTGAAATATGGAGGTAAATGTTTCACCTTGAACAACCCCTTTCCTAAAAACTAAACAGTTTAAAGAACTCAGTGTGGTTTCTTTTTTGAGCCAGCAGGATTCTGCATCTGTAATCCTTTCAGCAATTGATTTTGGCCAGGTTCCCTGGGATCACAGTCTGAGATAAGGATTTCAGGGCACAGGCTTTATTGAGAGAAAGTTCTCAAGAGAAAAGAAGTAAGGGGAGTAGGATAGGGTGGCAAAAGTTAGTCTCCCCGCATGGGCAGTTTGGTGTGGCTCCCCCGGGAGCTTGGACATGCCGTCACCGCGGAGCCAGTCCCACCCGGAAGCAGGGTGCTGGGCTTTTCACCTGGCTCGGCTGATCAGGGGAAGGTAAGGGCACAGCCTTGGGAGAAGTGTTCTCTCCTGGCGGGGCCGCTCTGAGCCCCTGGTGGCGGGAGCACAGGGCCGCTGGGTGCGCTGCCCGGGCTGGGAAGCGATCCAGAACGCACATTTACAATACCCAGAGAAAAAGGGTTTTTTGTTTGTTTGTTTTAAATCATAAGCCCATGTACTATTTTTTTAATTAAGATTCGTTTTAAAATTTTTAAATATGAGCAGCGTAATTAACAAAACTGCGTGTTTCAAAAACGAATTATAGTTTAGTGAAGTTACTATGTTTGAACAGTTATCCTGTCACTGCAAAAGAAAGAACCGATTTAGCTTCAGTCTCATCTTCTTAAGACAGACATTGTCTGCTCTGAACTATTTTGTGTAGCTTAAAATTGAACGTTTCTGTAAGAGGAGGAGATACATTTAAAGAAGGAAGTGAGATGGCAGAGGGCATGAAAACCTTTATTTGAGCTTTAGGTGGAGAAATTGGGGTTTTGCCTGGAAACTTTTGAAACACAGGATAGCTAATGATAATTAACTTGAATTTAAATATTTAAAGGACTGTTAAGCTACAAAGAGACCAGCCACATTTTTTTACGATTCCAAGAGATATAAAAGAGACAGCAAGAGTGAGTCTTATCAGAAACATGTATCACCTTAACCCGATAAAGTGCTGCCTGGCATGAAGCTGTCTGGACTATGGCAGCTTGGGGGGATGCAGGCCTGTCACTCTATAGACACCTGTTCGACGATTGCTTTATAGGGAATTTCAGATGGAATTCATCATCAGAAGCAGGAAGATTTCCTCAGGATGACCTCTAAGGAACCACTGGGCCCCAGAGATCCTGTGAGACAGCGCACACAATAATTATAATGTCCTGTCGGGCCACCCATCCTAGGCACTCTGGGGGGCCATAAGACTCTTTGAGACCTTAATTCCTCTGAAATATTTAATGAAAAAATCTATAGGGCCCACCCAACAGTGCTTGAACCGCTTAAACTATTATTCAACACATTTTGTTGAATACTTTGCATGTTCCTGTGTACTTTTCTAGGCCCTGGATATATCACTTTGAACAAGACAGAGAATGTCTCTCTGTCAAGGAGTTTGCACAGAGACATACCTGCCGAGCCGAGGAAGATGCAGAGAGAGCAGTTCCGTTTACAGCAACTCCAGGCAAGATGGGAAGCAGCACAGGCCACGCGTGAGCAGTGTGTGCCCATTAAACAGCCTGCCCAGTGCAGCTTTGCCAGGATTTGGTCTGATCATTTACTGCAGTTATCTTTTTAATTCAAAAGCTTTTGGTGTAAAAGTTTTCAAAAAGTTGACATGCTTTTGTTGTATATGATGTAGGGGTAGATCAGCAGGTGGGACAGTTTCCAGCAATGGCACAAGTGAACACAGTTCCAACATTGCAGTGCTGAGAATCCAGAGAAAGTTCAGTTTAACAGTGGCAAAGTGACCATCAAGTTCTGTTTACCCAACTATGGCTTAAAAAAAAATGTCTAATGTCTCTGGGTGAGGCTTGCATTGTCCAGTTTTCTTTGGATCCAGCTTCTTCAAATTAAGCCCTCCCCCAATCACTTTATAGTTGGCTACCTGTCCAGCACCTTCTAGAACAGCCTGTAAATTCCTTGAGGAAGGAGTTCTGTTTTTCATCTTTTTATTCTTCACAGCATCCAAAAATTTGAATTGCACCTATTATATGTTTTTTTCATTTAGGCAGATCGGATGATGGCTGCCTAATCCCTTAAGTTTTTTTTTAATGCAATTTTTACTGAGTTATATTCACATATCCTATAATCATAGTGTACAATCAGTGGTTCACAGTCTCATCATTTGTTTGCACATTCATCATCACAAATTTGAATAATTTTATTACACACAAAATATATATGAGAATAAACATTAAAATGAAAAAGAACACCCAAAACATTCCATGTCCGTTATCCTCCGCCTAATATACATTTATTTTTTTGTCCTTATTTTTTTACTCATCTGCCCATCCACTGGTTAAAGGGAGTGTCAACTGTAAGGTTTTCACAATCCTGCAGAAATACTCTAAAAGTCGTAAAAGCTATATAGTTATACAATAATCTTCAAAAATCAAGGCTACTGGATTACAGTTCAACAGTTTTAGATATTTCCTTCTAGCTATTCTAATCCAGTAAAGAAAAAAGAGATATCTATATAATGCATAAGAATAAGCTCCCAAATGACTTCTCAACTCTATTTGAAATCTCTCAGCCACTGAAACAATCCTTTTACTTTCATAACGTTGGTTTTTAGTATGATTCTTTTTTAAATATGGTTCATTTTTTTAAGCCATAATGGGGTTAAATGAACTAGAAATATTATTAAATACAACATTTAGCTCATCTTGCTAAATACTATGGCAAAGTATGAGAAAAGATCATTTATCCTTTCCAGAATTACTAATTGGTGTCCTGACCCCAGGAGGTTCTTGTTGGCTACTGAGGATCAGATTTCACAGTCCCTGCTCACATACTCTCCCTGCTAAATGCTTCGAATGGAGAGTTCTGCATGCCTTATGCATAAGTATGTGTGTAGCAATTCATCCAGTGATGCATTCTTAGGCAGGTGTAGGTTATCAGACTCTTTTTAGAGGCAAAACGTTTTTTGTTTTTTTTTTTTTGACCTGCCAATAAAGTATGTAATATTCCTCCAAAGAGCTCAAAAAAAAAAATAAAGGCGATTTACATCAAACACCTGGGAGTATGTTGCTGTAATATTATTAGATTTCTACTAAGAAAAGCTTGACATTGCTAAATTCATATTAATTAATAACAAAACCATGTGAAATGATATTTGGGCATAAGTGAGAATAATACTCAACCTACTTGCAGTCAAAAGTTTATCTTTGAAAGGTATCATTGGAAAATGCATGAACTCTAGCTAGTGATATCATTGTCAAAGCTATAATTTTTCTCTCGTTTTGAATTAAAGTTTCACTTTTAATTCATTCCATAAGTTGTCCTCCTCACCTGAAAAGTGAACCCAAAAGGCAAAGTGCTAATAGATTTGTAAAACGGCTTTGGGTGGTGCTGTCATCGGATAACTAAAGAAGCTTGATATTATTTCTCTGATAAGTAAACACAAAAGGGTCAAAAGCCCCTTCTCTATCAGAACAGTCTGCAAGACAGTACCTTAGTCTTTTATAAAAAGACCTCTTAACAAATTGCAGTTAAATGCGAAAGCAATAGAAGTAACTGCAGTTTCCTATAATATGATTTAGCTGAAACTAATGTTTTACGCCTTTTGTCAGCACCAAGACACAGTGGTGAATGTCCAGGTTCCACATTGTTATAGAAATCAGAGACTAAGGCCAGGGCCAAGTTTAAGTTTAATTTCAAGATGAGGAAGCAGCTATGAATAGGGTGGGAATAAGAAAATGTCTTAGCCAGGATTCCCTGAAAACCTAGCAGAGATCAAGTTTCTTTGATAAGATCCTCTCAGAATTGTCCACCTGGGGGAAGACAGGTGGAAGTGTTTGTCCATCAGCTCCCACACGGTCCCTTCAGTTCAGGTGGCACCGTTGGTGTTTCCTTTGAGCTTCCAGGTTGCACTCACGTGAGTACTGTCAAGGAAGCCCAGACAAGGCTGCAGGAGATGGGTGGCCCTGCTGGCACAAAGCCGTCAGAAGCCTTCTCAGAACCATTCACCATAACCCTGATCAGAAGGCCAGCAGAGCGCCTTGGAGCAAGGACCCTGGGCCAGGCTCCCTGGGTCTAGATCCCAGCTCCCTACTCTGGGGCCAGGCTCCCTGGGTCTAGATCCCAGCTCCGTACCCCGGGGCCAGGCTCCCTGGGTCTAGATCCCAGCTCCCTACCCCGGGGCCAGGCTCCCTGGGTCTAGATCCCAGCACCCTACACGGGGCCCAGGCTCCCTGGGTCTAGATCCCAGCTCCGTACCCCGGGGCCAGGCTCCCTGGGTCTAGATCCCAGCTCCCTACCCTGGGGCCAGGCTCCCTGGGTCTAGATCCCAGCTCCGTACCGCGGGGCCAGGCTCCCTGGGTCTAGATCCCAGCTCCGTACCCCTGGGCCAGGCTCCCTGGGTCTAGATCCCAGCACCCTACCCCGGGGCCAGGCTCCCTGGGTCTAGATCCCAGCTCCGTACCCCTGGGCCAGGCTCCCTGGGTCTAGATCCCAGCTCCCTACCCCGGGGCCAGGCTCCCTGGGTCTAGATCCCAGCTCCCTACCCTGGGGCCAGGCTCCCTGGGTCTAGATCCCAGCACCCTACCCCGGGGCCAGGCTCCCTGGATCTAGATCCCAGCTCCCTACCCTGGGGCCAGGCTCCCTGGGTCTAGATCCCAGCACCCTACCCCGGGGCCAGGCTCCCTGGGTCTAGATCCCAGCTCCGTACCCTGGGGCCAGGCTCCCTGGGTCTAGATCCCAGCTCCGTACCCCGGGGCCAGGCTCCCTGGGTCTAGATCCCAGCTCCCTAAATTTCTCTGGAACCTCAGAGAAGACATTTAGCCCTCTGGAGCCTCAGTTTCCTCATCGTTAAAATGGGACTAACAACAGGACCTACCGCACAGGGTTGTATTTGAAATTAAATTAATATTTGTAAAGCAGTTAAAATGGTTTCTGGGAAACATAAGCATGAGACATAAATACCATACAGGAATAACACTTAGTGTGTTAATGGATCAAATTATCTGAGGTTATGGCAGTCATTTTTATCTTGGGTGCATTGAAGGGATCAGGAAGAGGGCAGTATTTTCTACTTGGTCATTGAACCAAGTTTTGAATGGAATGGGGAAATGGAAGCTTCTGTGTTTTCAGACGTGAGCATACAAAAAGAGGAAATAAATGGAAAAGAGAATGAAAGAGTCAAAGACGTAACCCTCGTTTGGAATGTAGAACAGTGAATTGAAGAATTATTTTGTATTTATTCCATATTTGTTTTCAAAGAAACCTCTATTAAATCACTCACTATTGTGTATCCATACCCAAACCCAAAAAAATCCTCTTCAGAAAAGTTTGATTCTGAAAAAAAAAAAAACTGATAATGAGAATTAAGAGAAGTGCTTCCTTCTCACCATGGCTGGCCAGCAAACTTGGAACAAGTATTGTGGTGGGGGTCAGCGCTCTTTTGCTGGACATACTAGAGAAACTACTTTCCCAACCATTCTTACCTGAGTCTATTTGTCTTTATAGCATACTTACATATGTTTCTTTTAGGGCCTCTGAACCCAAAGTGTGGTCCCAGGAAGAGCAACTTCACCATACTGGGTGTTTGTTAGAAACATTTAAAAAAAGTTTCTCTGGCCCTGTACTTGACCAACTCAATCAGAATCACTATCTCAACAAGATCTTCCCGCGACTTGTGTACTCATTAAAGTTTGAGATGTTCTGACTTAGTGTATATTGCACAGGAAAGACTTTGGCTTTTGTTTTGAAATGAAAGGGTATACATAATCATTTGGTTGCTTGATTGCTGCCGAAGCAAACCTAGGTAAACTTTCCTCAAGAGCATCAACACACTCTAAATTTTCATCTGGGTTTCAATTTGTTTCTACTTTCTTTATCATACTGGCAGTTGATTTTAAAATCTCTTTAGTTTAAATTTTGCAGCCTTTGTCTACTTTTGCTGTCCTTATAGAATTGAGATGAGGCAGCAGTCTTTTTACCATGGAAGGTTGGGAACGGAATATGGAAAGAAATAAAAATAAAAATCAGAGACACACAAAATATACATTTTCATATTGCTGTTGCTATGAATGCATCTTGATTCCCACTGCATTATAATTTTCATATATTTCTACTTCTGCTCTCATTATTATACAGCTCCAGGAACTTTAAATAGCAGCATAAAGATATATTTATTTCTAGGCAAAAGCAGAGATGTAGAGAGAAAGCAAGATTATTGGGTTTTATGCAAAAAACTAGCTTTACTCATGTACTTCCCCTAGTACTATTTAATTTATTGAACTCTTCTTTATAATATCAGATGCACAAAACTAAATGAAATAATATTCTCTTGGGGAGTTATGTATAACCTTGATATGTATTCAAACTCCTGTCCATTAGTGCATTATGCCTTCTCTAATTCTAATGAACAGACTTATAAAATAAACTCCTGTTTTGCTTATTAATTTCTAAATAAATCAAAATGACAAGCAATGGGCTTTCTTTTTCCAGTGTCTTTGCCAAGATTACCTTACTAAATGGGGGAAAAAAAGTTTAAAACATCCATAAAATCACATGCATCATTAATGTTTTAATCAATAAATATTAAAATAAAATATAATGCTTTTCTTGAACAATTTACTAACTAATGGCTGCGTTCCTTCTTGACTGGCATCTAAAAGGAATTCTCCCAGGTGCACAGCTTTACTTGAATAGAAATAAAAACTACGGTGAGTCAAGAGAGAGACCATGGGAGAAAGAAAGAAGCTTCATGGCAGCACCTTTCATGCCACCTCTTTCTTGCTTTTGAACAAGGGGCTCCACTGTCATTTGCCCTGGGCCCTTCAGCAAATCACCTGGTTTCTCCTATCGAGACCTTGCACCTTTTATTGTGGAACAGGCCATGTGCCTAATCAGCCAGTGGAGCATTTCTTGCTCTACAGCCTCTGCCCCCACATGCTCTAAGATATATACAAGAGTTGCTTGTGGTTCTCCTGAGCTCACTGACCTTTAAGGAAAAATGCAGTGAGAATATTGTTAGGAAGAGTACCAGCGGGTCCTCAGCTTCTCTTCCGATCAACTTTTCAGGAAGGTTCATGGGTAGGGTGACTACCCATCCCGGGTTCATTGGAACAGTCCCAGTTTACATTTAAGATCCTGGCATACTTATTACTATCACCTTCCTCTACCTCTCATAAGTGTTATCATTTGGATGATTAATGATAAAGCCACTGTACATATCGATATGCTGGGCACTTCAATGGGCTCAAAAAGGACAGGGGTTAGAAGAGATGTTGGGTACCTGATCTCAGAATGTTTATCATCATCCTCTCAGAGAGCTCATCATAGTGTCTATGTTAAACCATGTTTAACCTGCCTGTTAAACCAACACCAGGCAGTGGATTACCTCAGCAACGGGAATGTGTTGGCTTATGGTTCAGATGCCAGGAGAAATACAAAATCAAGGCATTGTCAAGATGATGTTTTTATCCCAAAAATACTGGTGTTCTGTGGCTGGCTGCAGGCCACCCCTTATGCCTAATGTTTCTTTCACATGGCAATGCACACAGCAGCCCCTCCTGGCTCCTCTTTTTCCTCTTTGGGTGCCGTTGACTTCCAAGCTTCTGGCTGATCCTTTGGCTTTCTCTCTATGTCTGAATTTCATCATGCTTATAAAGGACCCTAAAAATAGGATTAAGGCTCATCCTAATTCAGTTGGTCCACCCTCCTTAACTGAAAAAACTCACCTAAAGTTCCTGTCTACAATGGATTCAGACCCCCTAGGATGTATTAAGGGTAAGGATGTATTTTTCTAAGTGCATCAATCCAAACCACCACGTTAACTTTTTGAATGACAACCATATGAAGTAACACACTGTGGCATTCTCCCTTAGGAAAAAAGCTTTCTCTACTGATAGCATACAGCTAAATGCTGAGTGGTTTATTCTGACTCTTTGTTACAGAAATAGGTAGTGGCCTATTCTAGTTTGCTAGCTGCCAGAATGCAATATACCAGAAACAGAATGGCTTTTAGAAAGGGGAATTTAATAAGTTGCTAGATTACAGTTCTAAAGCCAAGAAAATGTCCCAGTTAAACAAGTCTATAGAAATGTCCAATCACAGGCATCCAGGGAAAGACACCTTGACTCAAGAAGGCCAGTGAAGTTCAGGATTTCTCTCTCAAGTGAGAAGGTACATGGCGAACACAGTCAGGGTACCTCTCTCAGCTGGAAGGGCACCCGGCGAACACAGCATCACCTGCTAGCTTTCTCTCTTGGCTTTCGGTTTCATGAAGCTCCCCAGGAGGCGTTTTCCTACCCCATCTCTAAAGGTGGCTGGCTGGTGGACTCTCTGCTTCATGGTGCTGCAGCATTCTCTGCTCTCCCCGACTGTCCTTCATTCTCCAAAATGTTTCCTCTTTTATAGGACTCCAGCAACTAATCAAGACCCATCCAAATGGGTAGAGACATGTTATCACCTAATCCAATTTAACAACCACTCTTGATTAAATCACAACTCCAGGGATATCTAATTACAGTTCCAAACATGCGATACAAAATAGGGATTAGAAGAAACGGCTGCCTTTACAAAATGGGATTAGTATTGAAACATGTTTTTTCTAGGGTCCATACATCATTTCAAACCAGCACATGGCCCATCATGAATATTAGCATGTGCTAGAGGGATAGAATGAAAGCTTCCAGAGAGAGAGGTAGATATTGGCAGCAGAGTTCAAACACCAGGAGTGTATTAGAAGGTGTGTGAAAAGAGAAAAGATTTAAACTTTTATCCATATATTTGCAGTATGAAAATTGAAGGACTAGATCTCAAGTAAGAGTTGAAGGACCAAATTCAGCAACCTCCTGGACAAGTTACAACATCTTCATTTGCAGCAAACAGAAAACCCCAACCAACTCAAAATAAATTAAAACAAGTGGTGGCTATGCACTTTACTAACTTAAGTACTAGAAAAACAAACAAGCAATAAAGGCAAGGCACATTCCCATGGTTATCAGGGACCATTCTCTCCTTCCCATAGCCTTGCCTTTCAAAAGGTCGGTCTAAGACGAAGATTGGTTTTTCTTGGGTTATACACTCTGTCTTGCCAACCACCACTCTGAGCAAGAAAATTGTGGAAAAGAGAATCTTTTTTCCAAGCAGCAATAGAAAAATACTTGCCAGCATGCAACTGGTCCGAAATAGATACAAGAATGCTATGCCATTTGTAATTCGAAAATAAAACTCTTTTTAAGAAAGCAAGAGAATGAGAATATGGAGTTCAGGATGCTGGTGACCTTGGGTGAGGAAGCAGGGATTGTTTTGAAGTGGAGCACTTACACATAGTTAATATCCTATTGTTCATTTTGAGTGGAGGAGTCAGAGGTGTTATTATATTTTTAAATACACTCATAAATACATGAGCCAAAAGAGGACAAATCATGGCACTAGTGATGAGAGTTTGTCATGAATCAAAGATAAAGAGTAATCCAACGCTCAGGTTTAAAAAGCATTGAAAGTAATAAATTGCTATTAACATTTAAAAATAAGCATTTACAATAACCTTTTCTATTTCCCAGTGATATTAATAGTATAATTATTTATTACACTCATAACTATGCATTTAAAAATAACGGAAGAATTAACATTTTAGACGGAAAGAATTGTAATCATTTTTCTTCTGAAGCTCACAATTTCATTCTCTTGCTTCACATACTATACCTTGATATCTTTTATTTTTAAGATTATTTTATTTTCACCCTACCATATTTCTTTGCTATAATAACAGTTGAACATAAATTTGTCTTATTTTCTGTAACCATAAGGTTCTAAATGTACACATTTTTATTGATTGAGTTATTTTATATTTATTAGCAGTAAAGAGTAGTTACAATAAAATATATTAAATATTTAGCAAATATTTTATATATAAAAATAAATAGCTTAAATATTTTTTAATGACATAGTTGCAGGTTTTTTTCAATTAGCTTATGGGCATATAAATAAATAGTTCATTTAGCTAGAATGAGCAATGCTCCAATTCTAATCTATTTTTCATTTACTCAAATTTTATATTTCTATTATAGTAAGCTATGAGAAAATTCTTTCATAAATAAGAAAATGGAAACAGAGAGAGTTTGGTCAAAGCAATATCACTTCTTTATGGTGCATCCAAGTTCTTAGAGTTCTTATAACCTTTTTCTTTACACTTTTAATTGTATATATAATGTATATAGAAAGCAAAGCAAGAAAAAAGCAACAGTTTTCAAAGCACTCGTCAAAAAGTAGTTACAGGACAGATCCCAGAGTTTGTCATGGGCTACCATACCATCCTACCAGATTTTCCCTTCTACCTGCTCCAGAATATAGGAGGTTAGAAGGAATAGACATTGTTTTTATCAACACAATCGATTTTTTCCTTTTTTATGAAAAATAATATATATGCAAAAAAGCAATACATTTCAAAGCATAGCACAACAGTTAGTTGTAGAACAGATTTCAGAGTTTGGTATGATTTACAATTCCATAATATTAGGTTTTTACTTCTAGCTGCTCTAAGGTACGGAGACTAAAAGATATATCAATTTAATGATTCAGCAATCATATTATTTGTTAAAACTTACCTTCTCTGTATAACTCCACCATCACTTTTGATCTTTCTATCCCACTCTTTACGGGTGTTTAAACTATGGCCATTCTAACTTGTTCATATTGGAATGGTCTGTCAATAATATGGAGTAGGGAGATGGAACTAACTGATGTTTTGGAGAGGCTGGGACCTCTAGGTTTCAGGACTTATCTGGCCCAGGGATCCATCTGAAAGTTGTAGGTTTCTGGAAAGTTACCCTACTGCATAGAACCTTTCTAGAATCTTATATATTGCCCTAGGTGTTCTTTATGATTGACTGGAATGGTCCTGGTTTCGGTTTCACAAGTTATGATAAGTTGCAATGTCTAACTGAAGCTTGCATAAGAGTGACCTCCAGAGTAGCCTCTCAACTGCATTTGAACTCTCTCTGCCTTTGATACTGAATTAGTTACACTTCTTTTCCCCCTTTTTATCGGGATGGAATTGTTGCTCCATGGTGCCAAGGCTGGACTTATCACTGGGAGTCATCTCCCACACCGCCAGGGAGACTTCCACCCTTGGATATCATGTCCCACGTAGCGGGGAGAACAATGATTTCATTTACAGAGTTGGGCATAAAGAGACTAAGGCCACATCTGAGCAACAGAAGAGGTCCTCCAGAAGTAACCCTTAGGCATACCCATAGGTAAGCTAAGCTTCTATGCTATCTATATAAGCTTCACAAGAGTAAGCCTCAAGATCAAGGGTTTGGCCTACTGATTTGGATGTCCCTAATGTTTGACGCAGTATCAGGGAATTCTCTGATGGTAAAAAAAATAGTTTCATATTTTTTTCTCCCATCCCTCAAAGGACTTTGCCAATACTTTTTGCTTATCTGCTTAATATATTCTAGGATGTATCTAGGCATTGCATTAAGCTGTACAGGATTAACAGCCCTCATTCTTATTCTGGGTTTCCTGTGTTCCAATCGTTCAAATGAGCTATACAGACAAGTTGAGTTAGATTATGTGCTACAGTAAATTTAGAATCTGGACAAAATAAGCTTTTTTTCCCTTAGTCTCACAGAGTAGATGCAGTTGTAAGATATAGACAATACCTTCCTCACCTCTGTGTTCTGGATTACTTTAATCCTGACCTGATTGGCAGAGTTCTTGTAATCGTAAGTGATCTGTCATAAAAAATTATTTTGAAAGATCTATGAGCTGCTATTGAATTAAGATCTTCTTTGGTTTTATTGAAAACAAAGAACTGGAAATCGCCCGAGTTTTAAAAGTATTTGACTTTTTTCATTTTTATAATATTTCAAACTGTCCTTTTGTTTGGTATCTCAAATGATGTTGCATTCTGGGAAAATAAACAGTGATAATATTGAAAAGTAAAAGAGGAATGGAAACCAGCATGATGAAGGTTTTCAGACAGATCAGTTTTAAGAAAATATATATATTAACTGAGGATCTAAGAACCAATTATTTTAATTTTTTTTTGGAAAATCTTAGTATGCCCCACAATTATACATCTGGAGATTGTTTACACAAATTATTTTGGAAATGTTAGGTTATTTAGGAGAGGAGCAAAAGGGAATAGATGCAAGAGAAAACCACAAACAAATATCTCCTTCAATAAATACAGGAAGAAAATCAAAATCAAGGAGTAGACTGAATGGAAGAGATGATTTAAGAAGGAAAGAAAAATAGAGAATAGCAAATTCTTCCCCACACTAAAATTGGTGAACCATCTAACTCATTTGATCCACCAAATTTTTCTTAAGCTTAAAACAATACACCGTGTCAGTGGTATGCAGATAAACCAGCTTTCAAAAAGCTAAACAAAGCCTTGATTTGTAGTATCTCCATGTGGAAAATACTATCACAAAGACCTGCTTTCAATTTATCAACATGATGTCACCTTATAAGCGAGAATAAAAGTTGACTCCAGCACATCACTAACTCTGAAAGAAGGAGAAGTTCCATTTTCAGTAATAGAAGAGTAGCGTCTAGCCAATTAGAAACTCACACTGACAAAATTAGAGAAGCTGGGTATATACAAAAGGATCTGTTTTGAAGGAATAAGAAAATTCCCTAATGTAGCAGGACTTTAGGGACCATGATTCCAGAAATAAGGGGAACCCCATTAAGTGCACCTAACATTATATGGGCCTGCCCCATCATGGCACGGGACACCTCTTATGTGGTATAGAAGACTTGAAAAGCTGTACAGTTAGAAGACGTTAAGAGCAGCTAATCATTCCCGACCTTGTGGAATCTCCCTGCTGGGGGAAAGTTTATGAAATGTGGATATACTAGGTTATACGGATCTTGTGGGGCTAATATTCCTTAAAGAACAGAAGCATAAGGAAGTGAGCCTGAAGGTTTCACCTGCCACCAGCCAGGAAAATCCTAGAAAGAACCTGAAACCAAGAACTGAATAGCTAAACAGAGCTTTGGCCTATCTCAAGGGAATGAGAAGATCAAATTTAGGTCATTCCTGCCCAAGGAGAAGGGGCCCTAGGAAACTCTTCAGATTTTCAGCTGGGGTACTTGAAATATGAGACCTAAGAGTAAATGTCAATATAAAAATAAATGAGTCCTTAGGAGGACAAGAGATTTTGTTGGTTTGTCCAGAGTGATGCCCCAATGAATCCCAGAGTGATTTGATCAGTGAATGGAAAAGTACTTGCAAAGTCCCCTTCGGGGAATGGTGAGAAAAGGTGAAAATTCAACTTCCCCAAGTTGAATTCTTGATATTCTCACAAGCAGTGTGGAGAACCAAAGCTATAGGCTGAGCCCCCAGTCTTGGGGTTTGTTCATATGAAACTTAACCCCACAAAAAAATAAAATTAAATAAAATAAATAAATAAATGAGTCCTTACAAAGATCAAAATCTAACCCTGAAACAATTCATCCCTGGATCGTATTAAGATGATCTTCACTTTTTCCAGTTGCCTGCTAGAAGATAAAGGCACTCTAAAACTTTAAACATGATTTTATACATGATTTAGTCATTCAATAGTCACCAGATATTCTAAGACATATGACAAAGTGTCAGACTAACAGGTGACCCAGCATTGAAGTAAACATACACAGTTTTCAGAATAATTATGATTTACATACTCAAGAACGTAGATGACATCATGAATAATTTATCAGAAAACTTGGGTATTGTTTTTCCATTGCTAAGTAACAAGTTACTACAAATTTAATGGCTTAAAAGAACACTATTTATTATCTCACAGCTACAATGGGTCAGGAGTCCAGGTATAGTACAGCTGGGACCTCTGCTTAGGGTGTCACAGGCTAATGTGACAGCTGGATGATGTTTTTATCTAAGGCTTGACCTGGAAAGAGTCTACTTCCAGGCCTACTCAGGTTGATAGACATTCATTTCCTCATGACAGTATTGGGTTCTTGTTGGCTCTAAATGTTTAGTGGACTGGGCTGAAGACCACCCTCAGGTCTTCTAGACAACTCACAGTTCTTAGAGGCTGCCTATGTTTTCTTGCCACATGGGTTCTCGAGCAGGAAATTCCTTCTTTTAAAAGATTTCACTTGATTAAGTTGAGGTCATCTAAAACAGTCTCACTATATATTAATTAAAAAAAATAGATTTGGACTCTTAATTGCAGCTGCAACATATTTTTTCCTTTGTCATATTCTATTGGCTAGAAGTAAGTCACATGTTGCAATCCACATGCAGGAGAAGGAGATTAACCAGAATGTGACCACCAGAGATTTGAAATCTTGGGAGCAACCTAGGGTCTGTCTACTATAAAATTGGAATCAATCCATATGAAGCAAAATGAAATGGTAAATTTGAAATTAAAGTAATTGAAATTACTAACTCAAATCTGGGTTTAATAGCAGATTAGACAGAGATAAAGAGGGAATCATTGATCTGGAATACTGTTAAATAGAAAATGTAGAGACTGAAGAATTTTTTGTAGAAAGAAAAAAAAAGCAAAAAAAAACACAAAAAGAGCACAAGAGATATGAGGCATGATTGAAAGCCTAAGTGCATATATAATTTCAGTTCCAGAAAGAGAAAAGAAATAATGAAATAGAAGTAGCATTTGAAGAAATATTGGGGCAAGAATTCTCTAAAACTGAAAAAAGATGTCAAGCCATATATTCAAGAACTAATACACCCCAACAATTTAAATGCATAGAAAATAACTTTTGCACTTCATCAAAAAATTGCTGAAACCAAAGGATAAAGGTAAATTACAAAAATGACCAGAAGAAAAGACACATTGTCTTAAAATAATTTGTAGTAATAAAAATAGTTGAATATTAAAAAGAAACAAAGTCAGATGTCAATTGAATAGAATTAGCAAAGTTCTTCCAATATAGAATTCTAAATGCATAGAGACAAAAATTAGATATTTCCAGATCCCCTTCTACCAAACAAGAAATGAAATTATCACTAGCAGGCAAATTTTATATGAAAATACGCTCATTAAAGAGGACTTCTTCAGATAGAAGGAACATAAGTCCAGAATGGAAATGTAGGAAAAATGAAGAGCTTCCAAAAGAGCAAATATGTGTGCAACTTTAAGTTAATGTTAACTATATAAAACAATAATAAGAATGCCATATAGATTTAAAATTCATATCTTAGTAATATACATGAATAAATAACACATAAAATTTGAAGAGGGAATAGTCATTGAAGAATTCTAGCAGCCTATTTGTTTAGAACACAACAAATTTGCAAACTGATATTGACTTTTATAACTCAAGGATGCATACATTCTTCATACACAACCTAGTCTGATTTCTAGAATAACACTTTAAAATGGAATGTAACAAGCTAATAGTAGGAAGAGAATAATAAAACACAGTTGATTGATGTGAATAAGGTAATAAAGTAGAATAAATGAAATATAGAACAGACAGAAAAAATACAAAGCAAAATAGAACTATACCAATAAGTATATTAAATTATATGTTTATAAAACAAATATATTCCGATAAAATAGAACAAACTACTATTTTCTGACAATGTGTAGACACTGAAAGGTTAAAAGTAAAATAATAAATATCATAAGTCAAATGGAAAGTTAGCTGATATGGTGATACTAATATCAAACAGCAGTTTTCAATACAAGAAACATTACCCCCAGGAATCCCACCAGATTCTCATGGCAAGAATTGAGTAAGAACACAGCTCTGGCAGGGGGAGGAGAAGAGAAATCCTTAGAAATACTCTGAGTCTTGTAGATAATGACAGCCTACTCACCAAGGGAAAAGGCTATGTCAAAGCTTAGTCCAACTGATAGGAGAGCATTCCCTACACTCCCAGCCACTGTGGCCTTCCTTCCTCACCCCAAATGGAAAAAAAAATCATTGACAAGTAGTAGGACAACATGGAGATAAACTAGGTACCATGCAGACAAGGACGAGAATAGGCCTAGGTCAGGGAGAAACAAGCTCTACAACTGGAGAAATACTGGGAAAGTCACAGCCCTGAGACAAAGACTCACTGAAAGACTGAGGTTTAATTGAAAGATTTTAGAACACTCTTCTCTCCCTGGACTTTACACTTCACCAACAGGTCTCTGGTAAGGAACAGTGAATTACAGCAGAAAGAGCTTCAAGACACAGATTCCCTAAGAAGAAATACTTAAGGAAACCCAAAGTCAAGAGGGGTGGCAAAAGCAAGGTCATTAGAAGAAATAGAAATCTTTGACATCAATAGCTACAGCAAACATTAACACAGCCAAACTTCCAGACAGATTAACACAAATCTCACACCAAAGCTCTATTTACTTCCATTCCAACACAACACATCCAGATTTCAACAACAGCAAAATTATATGTATGCCTAAAGACAAGTAAAAACACATTCTGAAGGCATAAAGTAATCATCAGAATGTTTGTCCAGTATGACACAGATGTTGGAATTATCAGATAGGAAATTTTAGATAACTATAATTAATTGGTTACAGTCTTATGGGAAAAAAGTCAGCCACGTGCAAGAGCAGATGGGTAATATAAGCAGAGAGATAGACTCTAAAAGAGAATCAAGGTGAAATATTAGACATAAAATACACTGAAACAGAAATGAATGTCTTCAATGGTTTCATCAGTAAGTGTGATATGGACAATGAAGGAATAAGTGAACTTGATGAATGATCAGTAGGAATTTCCAATGTTGAAATGCAATGAAGAGAAAGAATGAAGGAAATCCTGAATGTCTTAGACAATTTCAGAAGGTGTAGCATACACATAACATGCAGCATATTTGAAGCAATAATGTCTGAGACTTTTCCAAAAGGAATGAAAGAAAACAAATCACAGATTCAAGAAGCTTAGTGAATGCCACACAGAAAAAAATACCAAAATTCCACAACAAGGCATATTGTACTCACACAGTAGAAAACCAAAGAAAAGGATTCAATCTTGAAAGATGCCAGAGTGATGAGGAGAGCACTGCTTTTAAAGAACCTGGATGAAAGTTACAGTGGACTGCTTATCAGAAACTGTGAAAGCAAGAAGAGATGGGCGTGAAATGGTCAAAGCGTTGAAAGTAAAAATCAATCTAGAATTTTATATCCAGCAGAATCATCCTTGAAACTTGTAGATAAGAGTAAACTTTCTCAGAGAAACAAAACCTGGGGGACTTCATCACCTGCAGACATGCTCTATAAAAATTTTTGTTAAAAGGTGTTCTTCAGGCAGAAGGAAAATTATATATGTCAAAAACTGGAATTTAAATAGAGAGAAAGAGGCTCAGAGAGGAAACATAGGTAAGATAAAAGCTTTTCTTCATTTTAGTCTTCACTGCTTTAAAATATTATTACTATTTAAAAATAACTATAATAGTGACAATGAATTGGGTGATTTTACCTTAGAGAAGTGAAATGGATAACAGGAAAAATCACAGTCTTGGAAGGAAGAAATTGGGACTATTCTTTTATAAGGTGCTTGCTCCATATATGGTGTTATTTGAAGTGAACATAGATTATCTAAAATGTATATTAACTCTAGAATAAATTTAAAACTATTTGAAACTCTAAAGAGGTTATAAAATAGAATCATATAAAATGCTCAAATATATCCAGAGAAAGTAGAAAAAGAGGGGACAAACAAAAAAAACTAGAACAAATGTAGTGAAGTAAAAACAGTTACAAACATGATAAATATTAAATCAAATATACCAATCATCAATTTAAATGTAAATGTACTAAATATTCTTATTAAAGAACAGAGATTGTCAAAATAGATAAAGTGAATAAGACCCAACCACATGTTGTCTACATGAAACCACTTTAGATTTAAAGCATAGGTCAAGAATGAAGTAATGGTGAAAAACACACCATTATAAAACTAGCCAAAAGAAACCTTGTGTAGTCATATTAATTTCAGACAAAGCAGACTTTAGAACAAGGATAATGGTCAGGGATAAAGAAAAGCAGTACCAGTATAAAGTATAAAAAAGGAACAATTTAAGCCTAAAACAAGAAGAAAAATAACAAAAATGATATATTGAATCAGTGCAATTGAAAACAATAAAATAATGGAGAAAAATCAATGAAAGCAAGTCTGGTCCTTTGAAAATATTGATAAAATTTATGAACCACCTCTAGCCTGAGTAATCAAGCAAAAAAGAAATATACAAATTACCAGTAATTAATAGTTCACTAATGTCACTACTAGTGGACATTAAAGGGTAATAGACTATGAGCAACTCTGTTCCCACAAATTTGAGAATAGATGAAACTGTACAATTCCATGAAAAGCACAAATTTGTAAAACTCACTCAGGGATCAAAAGATAAAACTGAATAACTTCTCGTCTATTAAAGAAAGTGAATCAATAATTAATAATCATCCAAGAGAGAAGGCACGAGGCCTAGATGCTTTCACTGGTAAATTTTGCCAAATATTTAAGTAAAGAATAATACAATCCTCCACAACCTCTTTCAGAAAATAGAAACAGAGGGATCATTTGTGACACATATAAAAACATTATAATAAATGAAACCTGGAGACCAAAATCTCTATGAACATAGACAAAGTCCTCTACAAAATATTGACAAATTCAATGCAACGATATGCAAAAAGAATTATATACCAGTAACAAGGGAATTTATTCCAGCTAGGAAAAGCTGGTCAAATGTGCACAAATCAATTAATATGACCAACCACTTCAACAGGTCAAAGAAAAAAGTCATATGATCCTAAAAATTGACACATGAAAAGCAATTTTCAAAATCCAACATCCATACATTATAAAAACTCTCAGCACACTAGCAATGGAAGAGAACTTCAATTTGTTAAAGAACTTCTACAAAATGCCTGTAGTGAGAGACTGGATGCTATTCCCTGAAATTGGGAACATGGTAATGAATAGGAGTGGTGACAGAAGACGTCTTTACCGTGTTCCCAATCTCTCACCACACGTACTCAGCATCAGACTGAAAGACATAGCAAGTGCAGTAAAGAAAGAGAAAGAAATTATGCATAGGTGGATTGGAAAGATATAAATAAAGCTACCTTTTTTCACAAGTGACATGATGTTCTATGTAGAAAAACAGAAGGAATTTACAGAAAGTAGCTCCAAAAAATAAACAATTAAATGGGAGGGAACATGATAAAAGATCTCAGGAGGCAACCTGGAAGTTCTCCCAAAGACCATGCGCTAAACTATTTAAAGAACATATAAAATAATGATGGTATTGGATTATAAACGAAAGAAGGAAGTAAAAATCATGAGTCTTTTCTGTATTAATGGGTGAATACATAAATAAATGGAGGGGGCATTCTTACAGAATGTCTTCTTATAGAAGAATTCCAATTAATAACTGAAAAGAATAGGAGAAAAAGAAAATCACCATTAGAATACCACAGTAACAAATGCTATGGATACTCAGTAACAAATGCTATGGATATTTTATGAATGCTCAAATCAGTGGACAATCATTAAAGGTAATAGCATGATGACATAGTCTCAAAGTACCTCTCCCTCCACTTACTGGTTGTTTTAACATATGACCAAAATTCTTTGACACTGACCCATGGGGAGGTAGAGTTTTCTTTCCCTCCTCTTGAGTAAGTGAGGGCTGTACTTGGTGAGTCACTTTTCACTTCTAACAGAATACAGAAAGGTAATATTAATAACTTTATGGTGGAGAAAGCAGGCAGATACTCCTAAACCAAGTGATCAAAGCCAACATCACCAAGGGTAAGTCGCATTGATATCATGTGCTCCCTGACATGATAGTACGAGAAGGACATGTCTAGTGGTTTATTTTTAAATTGTGGTGGCTACTACCTTCACCATAACAGTAAATAGTAACAGAGATAGTGAGCAACTTTGTCTCATTCTTGACTTAATGGCAAAGTTATTAGGTAAGATGTGGACTACATTTATAATTGTACTGAAGAATCTATCAACTTCTGTTTTATTTCATGTGTCTTCTATTTGTTTTACATTTGCCCAGGAAAGTGTAAAAAAAAACATACAAACTGAACAGTAACATACCCTTGTAATCAATAACTACATCAATAAATAAAACTTTGTTAGTATCCAAGAAGCCTCCTTCTGTCCTCTTAAGTCACCACACATAACGAGCGTAAAAAATTTCCTGACCCTCACCATCAGAGATTAATTTTGACTGTTTAGAACTCTTTAAAAATGCAATCATGCAGTATGTACTCTTTTGTTTCTGGTTTATTTTACTGTACATTATGTTTTTAAACTTCACCTATGTTGGAAAGAAGTGGTGAAATTATCCATAAATAGCAAATGCCTCAATTGTATATCTTGAAATCATAGAGATTTTATTATAGTACGTTTATTAAATTAGCATTCATAAATACTAACAAAAATCAAAGAAAATACATGATTATATGTTTTTAATTTTCATATAATGAAAAAGGAGGTCCATTTATCACAGCAAAAAAAAAAATATCTAGATGCCAATTCAATGAGAAATGTCTAAAATCTATGAGAAAACCTATCAAAGTTGAGAGAGAAAGAAAAATATCTGAACAAATGGAAGCATGTGTTCTTATAAAAGAGAACTCAAGATCAGTAGGATGTTATTTATTCCTAAGTTAATGCATAAATTAAATGTAAGTAATAAAAATAGCATGATTTTTTTTGTGTGGCAAGTCAAGGTGATCATAAATTTTATTTTCAATATAAGAAATAGAATAACATAAAAGAAAGCCCTGGGGGAAAAAAAAAGTTTATCCCTTGGGGAGGTAGAAAAAAAGGTTATCCCTTGGGGAGGTTTATATTATAAACATACCATATATTTTTAAAATGGCACAGTATCAGCACATGGATAGAAAAAAAACCGATGGAAGGAACAGAAGAGAAAAATCAAGAAAGAGTCCAAAATTTATACATATAGATAAATAATATAATAAAGGTGACATCTTAAATCAGTTATGGGAAAACTGGCTCTTTAAAGGTGATGCTGAAATAAACTGCCTAGCTATGTGAGAAAAAAATTATGTCCGATCAATTTTACATGTACATAGCAGGTTAAATTCCAAATTAATCAGAGAATTAAATACATCAAATAAAGCTATGCAATTACTAGGAAGAAATAAGTGAATTCTTCATAATTTGGGAGTTGAGAAACTTTTCATAATCATGACTCAAAATCCAGAAAGAATAATAGAAAAGATAGAAAATTCGATTATCAAAAAGTACTTTTGAATGTCTGAAACCTCATAAGCAAAGTAAAATGACATATGAATTGTGTAAAATGTGATTTTTTCTAAAAGTGGTTTGTATTTCAAATAAAGATAACACAAAGAAGATAAAAATCAACAACCTGTAGAAAAATCTGAAATGCTCTTAACTATATGAAAAGATGTTCAGCCTCATTCATGATAAGATATTTGCAAATCTAAACTACACTTCAGTATCGTTTCTCACCTGTTGGTAAAGTCAGAAAGTTTGACGGTACCCTCTCTTGACGGGGCTCTCAAACATTGCCAGGAGGTTTAAAATACTGTTACAATTCCTGTAAAGAGAAACTTAGCAATATCTAGCAAAAGTGCATGAACTAGCAATCCCATTTCTAGAAAGCCACACCAAATTTACCCTGGCAAACATATGAAATGCCTTATGCAAAAGGCTGTTTATGGCAGACAAAAAAAAAAAAAAAGCAAAAAGCTGAAAACAAACCAGATGTTCATCAACAGTGAACAAGGATACATCAACTATGTCTGGCACAGCCGCACAATTGATTCTAGGAAGCAGTAAAAATCAAAGAATATCACTATATACTGTTACTGAGCAATGCCTAAGGTACATCGTTAAGCGTAAATAAAGGTTAGAAGAAAGTGTGTATAATGTGTTGCTATTTATCTAAGAAAGGGGAGATAGATAGATGGATAGATAGATACTTATATACATATTTTAAATAAAATAAATCATAAAAGTAATAAAAACATTTTAAAGTAGTTACCAACAAGAAGGGGAACTCTTGGAAGGGACAAGAATTTCTTTGATAAATCTTGTCTTACAAACATTTGACATTGGAACAATTAAAATATATAATTATAAAATAAAATTAAAATCTAAAAGGCAATCCCTAAAAATACAAAAGAGAAAAAAATAATGTAAATATTTAATCTGCCATAACTACCAGAGAGGAATTAAGCCAAGAAATTTATGACATAGTAATTTAACTGTACATCACTAGTCCAATATATATTGAAAACAAAAAAATAACTGGAAGAACCCTCAACTCTTCACTAATTATACAGTCAGTAGTGTTAGGACTCTAATTCTAAGACTTTTGTGTGTGTAACAGGGAACAAAGTAAATGAATAAATTATAAGATATTCTGATTCTATTATTCCCAGAGTCAACAAAAAAGGGGATTCCTTGTGTCAGGAAAAAATAAGGTAAAGTTTTAAGATAGATGAAATTAAATAAAAGTAATTTGATTTTGAAATAGCAATTTAAACTTATGGTATATATGTATATTTGTCCTTTGTCCACTGCAAAAATATAGAAATAATCATCAACCTTTCCATCCAAATTGTGGTCTGACAATACTTCATGAGGGCTCTTAGGAGAAATCATTTATTTCCAGTCTGGGGTAGAATGCACAAAATGGGACTGAACATCTTGCCTAACCAGATAATAAGGAAACTATCCAAGACCACAAAGTGTCACATCAAAAGGGCTTGTGTCAATTGTAAGAGGGCTCCATTTATTAATAATTGGATAATTTGAACATCAATAAAGATAATAAACACAATGGACTTGAAACACATTGGATATAGTTAAGTCTTTGAATCCTTAACAGTAAAGCAGCAATAACAATAAAAACATAGTTACTGGTAAACAAATTCATTATTTTGAAATCTAGTAAAAATAAAAGGAAAGAACTAAGCATTTACCTTCCCTGTTTATAAAATATAATATTAATAAACAAGTAATAGATGCAGGAAAATATTTTTCACAGAAGTATTCCAAATAAAAATAAGAAATGGCAGAATTTGAATATAAACAATTTTCAATCCTTAGCAAAAAACAGGTCTACACATTAATCATCAACTACTGCCAACTTGATAAAAAAGGGAGAACAGCTCTGGTTACATGGTTTTGCCTAAATGAAAAAGAACAAAACAGAAAAGGAAGGGAAGGGGAAGGCAGGGGAGGAAAGAGAAATGGAGGGGAAGGAAGAAAAAAAATAATATCTGATCAAGCCTCTAGACGCAACTACCAATTTACAGGAACTACAGAGCATATAAGGGCCTGGTAAATGACACCAAGGAGAGGCAATCAGAAAAATTCGGAATGCAGGATCTGCAGGACAAATGACAAGGGTTTGGTTTTGTTTGTTTTGCTTTCAAAAATTGAATTGCAAGGGAATAAAAAAAAACACGAGGGCAATGGAATGTTCTATGAGAAGAGACTTCTACGATTAGAGCAATTATCATATCAGTATGCAATTATCTTTGATATGTTTATGCCCCTTCCCTACGAAAGCGCTTTAAGAACAAGGATTTTATCTTATTGTTTGGTAGGGATAGTAGAAAGGAATATTCGCTTTAGGTAGGGAGTGCTGCGGCATTCTGCTAACTGTGGACAGGAGCGAGTTCCTTAAACTCTCTGAGCAAGTCGCCTCTTATAAATGTGAAGTAAGTTTAATGGAGCCTACCCTAAAGGGGAGTTCGGAAGTTTAGAGATGATGCCTATAAACTTCTAGGGCAATGCATGGCAGAGTTGTCCCTTATTTAACAGTAGTCACACTTTTGAGTGTGTTGAGGGGGTGGTGGAATACTGTAACTCTTTGCTCACCATGAGCCTGGTACACACACAGACACAGACACACACACACACACACAAATGTCTGTTGGATACCTGTGTGAAATCTTGAAACAAGTAAAAAGTTAGCATTACTTCCTGCATAACTGACTCTTACCTTTGGCTGGCAAGTCTTTAATTTACTATATAAAAATTAATTTACTGAATAAATTAATCTCTTACTAAAATTAAGTATATCCCTAACACCGAACAGCATTTTCTCTGAATTCTCATGTCCTGTGTATGTTTCTCCTTTCTATTTATAAAATGCTTGTGAATAAACATCACTTGCTCTGCAAACCACCAGCCATTCCTCAGATTATACAACTAGAACACATAAGTCATTAGTCCAACTTTCAAACTTTATATAATGGCATGTAAGTCTTTGTTCTTTTTGAATAAAAGCTTATTTATATGTTAGGCAGAAAAAGGAGCTGTCCAGGCTATAAAGAAAATGTAATATTAGTGCAGTAAAAAGTGAGGGGGGGGGTGGGGGGGTGATTTTTTTATAGCAGCATGCCTTACTATACATTTGTTCTCCTAGCACCAGTATGATCAATTTCACAATGGAAAATATTCTGAAACTATGTAAGACCAGGTGATTTTTCTCCGTAAGACAGAATTTCCCGTCTGCCTTATTCCATGCACACTTCTTACTTGTAGACCAAATGTCATGGACAAAGCAAACAGAAGTCTCTCCCTGTTCCCCCTTGTAGGCACACTCAACAAACACAATGAGAGACGAGTAAAGAGTTAGCCACTAAACCCATTATTTTTAACAAAACAAAAAAACAGTCATTGGACATTTCTATGACTGGTTTTATTAAGAGATTTTAAATAGAAATGTCAATGTCCAGGTACTGAAGACAGGCTTACAAAGTCCAGAAGACCAGCTTGCAGAAAAGTTGGCATTTTAAAATGAAAATATGTGACGATACAGGCGTCTTTCTACTCACTCCTCCCACAAATTATTCGTTCAGACAGCTTGTTATGTCTTACACAGCACAAAAGAGAGAATGCCTGGTGGACTTGATCAGTTAATTATACAACACATGATGTCAGATCGCACATAATGCTCTATTGGCTGGGGTTTCTATTGCTAAGCTTTTACAAATATTAACTATGTGCTTTCTGTTAGTCTTTTGAAAATTCTGAAAGGGATTCTCAGATATCCAGGCCTTGCTTGTCCTGTAGACAACATTGTAGCTATGACTTAGGACATCAATGAAGTCAGCTTGACCTAAAAAATAAAGTTTGGATCACCCCTTAGAGGCAAATATAATCCACTGAAGTCCCGTGAATAAAGGTTAATCTCAAATAATTAAAGCATACATTTTTTCACTTCCTTTTTTGCCTTTAATTTTTAGTTCATGTGCTGTGAATATTTCATGCAATTAGAAAAGCCTCAACACACATTCTAAATTCATAATTTTCTACTTTTCCTGATTACCTTTGGACACTCTTCTTGTTAATTTGATACCCCGAAATGATGATAGAAAAGCTAGCAGTCAGCTCCTGCCAACCATAAATCAACATTTTTTTGGCACATTGAGTTTTCATTTATCTCTGGTATGCAGCATTTAGGATTGATACATTCAAACTGTATTTTTAAGGACAGCTTTTCACATGAATACAAGCACTGACATTTAAACAAAGAAAATCATTAATCTGAATCTAAACTTGATATTAACCATTCAGGGTTTCACTTCTCTCTTGTCTTTTTTCTTTTCACTTCTCAAGGTCATTTACTGCCATTTCCCGAGACATTTAAAATTTCACCTAGACTGTTCCATTGCCTTGTAGATGAAAACCTAAATGATTATTTTGCAGTTAGAAGACGAAAGTTCGATGAACCTTGACATACCACTCAGGGTATAATTCATATCATAAGGATTTATCTACTTTAGAAACTAAACAGTTAACCTAATCATCTCATTTTATTGCTAATTTGGAAAAGCTTTTTTCCCCCTAAGTACACTCTCACTTTTCTAAATTCACTGCTTATGACCTGAGCCTTTTATCCACTGCTCTATTACCAACGGCTAATCCCTCTCACTTATTGATAATTGGACAAAATGAACAACATGCCAACTCCTGAAAACTGCACACCACTGAGGGGTCTATTCAATTATTCCCAAAAAAACCACATTGGTTTCCATGTTTGGTTCTTTTGTGGCATATCAATGGGAAACAAGTAAGAGATTTTCTCATTGCTTAGGAATTTCGCCAATTCTAACCTGCTTATTGCACATTCTTTCTAAGGAATAACATTTACAGTTTATATCATTCACATCTTTCTTTTTTTTTTTTACACTTCTGTGAATAATTGTAATTCCTGTTTAATGAGATAGCTATTTTGGTGCATATTTAAACTATGGTTACACAATAAGTATTTCTCCCAGAATTCAGTTTATTTTGTCAATCCAATGTAAATTCAAACAAGTGTCTGGGGCTCATGCAGATTTACCACAGGATTAGGCCACAGGCACGACTTTCTATCTGCTTAATTAGTTCTTGAAATTATGGAAGCCCATGATTTGATGCCACATAGAAATCAATGTTATATTTTCTCAAGGGGCCAGTTCCCGAAATTTTAAACCAGTATTAAAACATGTATGCTGGTTTAGAGAGTATTTTCTATCTTTGAGTTTAGCAAATAGTTAATGGCACCAACTCACACAAAACAAGCCTTTGGGGCATACGCTAGGAAGCAGGGACAAAGACTTTGGCAACTGAATTATTATAGAATGAAATTAAATGCTACCACAGGGTGGCATTCAGAGATGCATACAAAGAGCACACAAAGCAGTTCACACATCCCTGGTTGAATTTCTGTTCTTCCCCAGTGAATGGGTGAGCCTTAGTTGTCTTCCAGGCGTTAGAGAGCCCAAGAAGGAAAGCACGTGCCTCTCTGCTTTGGTTCTCCCCTCCACTTTCTTTTTCACTTATCACCCTAAATGACCATGTTTTCTCACAGTCTTGAACATACTTCACATGTTGATTTCTGTAGAAGTTTGATATTAAAACACAGATGGGAAGCTATGCATTTTTATTAAATTTGAGCACTTATGTTTAGTAGAATTGGGAAAGTGGCCAATGCATGATTCAAATGACACTCAAAGTAAGAAAATTGGCCATTTAAGGAAGTTGCTGCCTCAAAACAGAAGGGAAATAAATGGAATGAAAAATGAAAAAAAAAGATGAAAAACATAAGAGCGAATAAGCAGTATCAAAGAGTGTGTCATCTCCTTTAAAGAAGTATTTAAACACTACTCCAAAGTGTTTTTTTTTTTTTAATCACTGAGAAGAAAAGCTCATCCTAAGTTAGGTGTCCGCAATTTTCCTTCAGATAGTTTATACCTTTGAATTTATTCATTCCTTAATTCACTTATTCACCACCAAATACAGCTGTTCTGTCTGAGGTCAAAGGGAGTGAGGTTCTCCTACAGTAAATGTTTCTCTTCACAAGATGTGGTACAAGTCACAGCTTGCCTCCAGCGTGAGGGGGTCAGGTGGCCGAGCAGGGCCTCTCAGAAGGACCCTCCAGCCGTCCAGCCTGAGCACCAAAGCACTGGCATGCCTCCTGGGTTTTCTAGAGAAGCTCACGTCCCAGTGACAAAGGCCTCCACGGTATGTGATAAATTTACTTTTCTTCCATCTCTTCAGGTAGTACGAGTTATGTACTATGAGAAAGCGGCCACTCAAATGCTGTTCTGTGATCTGGGGTGAGATAGAGACCCACGCTGAGGAGTCTGAGCATGCCATCCGCCCAAGTGGCTTGAAGCTTGACACGAGCGATACACAAAGCCAACGACAGCAGAAGGAAACGGAGTAGAAAACACTTTGTTTCAGTTATTCGTTTTATCTGTTAGAAGTGATTAAACTGTATTGCTTTCTTGGTGGATGTTTTGTTTATTTCCCAGTTTTCCTGTCCCTCCCCTCTCCACCCCACCCCATGCCAGACACATCCGCCCTCCCCTGCCTGTTTTGCTTTGTGCTAGGAGGCGAAACTACAGGAGACACCAGCAGGCGACAGGAGGCTGGGACAGGAGGAGCTTCCTCACAGCTTGGGCCCAGAGCCCAAGGTCTGTCAGGGGCAACCTGTCCTCGACTCTGCACCCCTTCTACGGATGCTCCTTTTCGGTTACCTCTGCTTCCTTCTCTGTCCTTTGCAGCCTTTCCATAACCTCTACACCCCTTCGGCAGGTCATTCTCCTCTGTGAACTCCACTTCTTTCTCTGAGCCTATCCCCACCTCTGCACCCCTACACAGATGCTCTCCCCTGTTATCTCTACTTCCTTCTCTGGCCCTATCAGGCCTAAGTACCACAACAACCCAGGGGACTGAAGCCCCTTCTTGGCTCCCTCGATTCCTCTGTCTCTTTGGCTCTCCTTCCCTCAACTGTCTGCCTGGAATTCTCTTTCCCACCAGCCCTTCTGAGTAAAAAACAAAAAACAAAGACAGCAGAACATTAATACTCATGTTCCTGATGCTTTCTTTTCAGTTTGCTAAACTTCTATTTATGAGAAAGTTGATGTTAGTTAGCTTTGGGAATTGTTCTTTTCTGATGTGGCTATGCCAATATATTTTATCATTGACCTAAACACGAATTAAGATATCAATATTTATCCGGGATTATACTTCTATTTCTGTTCTATGTAGCAGACTTTTGTAAAGTAGAATTGTCATGGACTGGTAGAGCTGTCCTAATATTTTATTTTGGCCTAGAATTTCAATTCTTTGATGAGAGGTCCCACTTAATTTGAAAGAACATTGAAAGAACCTAGAAATTTTACATATACTATGATGCAAAGCTAGAACCTTTCTGGAGGCTTTGGAATGATGTCAATATTTTAATGTTTATCAAATTAATAATGTTAATAAAAACAGAAAGTTGACATCTTGACTGACTGAATATTCACCCAAAAAGAGAACAATCATTGTTTTAAAGATTTTTCTATTCAG
Source organism: Tamandua tetradactyla (assembly GCF_023851605.1). Lineage (NCBI taxonomy): Eukaryota > Metazoa > Chordata > Mammalia > Pilosa > Myrmecophagidae > Tamandua > Tamandua tetradactyla. The sequence continues at coordinate 68,487,096 of NC_135343.1, forward strand.
TAAACCTCAAATTTGAGGAAAAGGTTATACAAAGGGAACCTTTCTTGAGGTTATTTCCCTCCTGTTTGTAGGAAAGTAAATATAGGCACTAATAAAAAGATGATTTCTAAGAACGATGAAAAATCCCTATTGCTTACTTTTCCTCTTGAGGTTTTAATTACTAGTCCTAAGTGTTACATAGCATATAAGCTCTCAAAGTCTGACTCAATTTATTTCAATCAAAAAGCATTGCAACAACAACAAAAAAATAAAAAGCACAAAACAAAAAGCTTTGCAAAGAGGCCTGGATTTAAAGATTTCTGCAGAACCCCAAAGAAGGCTGCAATGTGTTTTGTATTATCATTTTGGTATTCTCCTTATTTGTAATATTAAAGTTAGTTTTTCTACACCTTGTCTTGCTTTAGATTCATTAGCTGGCATGAGCTTCAACTTGGAAACAGTATTTCTCTACTTCTTTACATGAGTAGAAAGTAGCATTATCATCAGGGAGCCTGTGACAAGAGCAGCAAAATGTAAATAAATCATGAGGTCCCCAAAATGCAGTTGATACATCTCTTTGCCTCTCTTTCATTACCCAAATGTAGACTATGTTATGTGGAATCCCACACTGAGTTAGGGTTTGCCCAATTATCTGGAAGTTTGCAATAGAATCTGAAGAAAACAGACGTCAACCGGTTATTTTTGGAAGTTCTCAAGCTGTTTCACCCTGATAAAAGAAAATCAAACAAATAAATAGCGAGGCTGACACAATCTCTAGAATTAGGAACTTTTCTATGGTAGCTAAATTCTTGAGTTTTTTTGTTTGTTTGTCCTTTTAGTTGACTGCAGTGGTCAAAATGTGAGACAAGCGATTGAGCAACACAAGAACATTTATAGCCAATCTGTTCAATTTTTTGGAAAGTAAAGCTGCCTTTTTGGAATTTTACAGGGGATTGACACAAGAGCAAATCATGGAAGGATCTGTGTTTTTGCTTTTAAAGAATGAAAAAGGTCTACTCAGCACCAAATACGAGTAGCTCCAACACCAACTAGGCCCAGCTGTGGTTTAGGCTCCTGAAGTGACATCTTCCTAAATACTATCTCACCAAGGCTCAACGGTCATCATAAACTTCTGGTCAAGTCTGCAGCCAGAACCCGGCTGGCTCCAGGAAAGGGCAGGAAGCAGGAGGGAAAGCGTTAAAGAAGTAATACTCTTTAAACGGGGTTGCAGAACTCCTATTAAAAATGGCAGTACTATAAATGTTCTAGTATTGTCAGGAATGTTCTGTTGGGTGACACTACGCTGTGATTTGTACACACAGCAGACCAGAGCTGATGGGTGAATGAAATGATCCATAACCCTCTCTGACACATTTAGAGCAGTTCAGCTGCACACAGAGAACAGTCCATCATTTGCACCCTTCTGTGAAAGCTGGCTTCACCAAGCGTTCCAATGAAATATGTGCAACTTCCCATTTAAATTAGGACCACATGAACCATGAAGACCCACCACAGGTATCTGTTGTAGCACCAGCCTAATGCAAAAGTGGCTGTCTTGTAATGCTCTAACAGGAAAGACATACAACCATTCATCTGTAACATATTAAAACCAGGAGAAATAAATTACTCCAAAGATGAAGAATTATTGCTTGTGAAGGAAATGTGCAAAGGTAGTTCTAAAAAGCGGCTTTTACTAAAAAATTAGTTCAACAGCATTTGAATTCTTAATGTGTATTAAACTGAGGACTCGTAATCATAAATCATCATTTTTAAATGGGGGAAATCTGGTTAAAACTTTTAGCAGAGATTTGTTTCACTTCGTCACCACAGTGTTAGCCTTGGCATTGATAGCCGACTGCTTGAGTTATGCCTAAGAGCAGTGAATCTCAGAGATTATAACAAAGGCAAGCAACCAAAAGAGTAGACCCAGAATAGGTGGAAGTTTTTGTTTAAATGCTTGTTTCATAACATGACATAATATCAGTGAGATTAACTGCAATGCATCAACAAAAGAAGATTTTCCCCATTAGGAAAAAGAGTGCTGTTGAAGGAAAACCCTAATGAATGAATATTAGTCTTTGCTGAGAGATGTGGGAAGTAATTGCAAAGACTTGTATAGACAGCATGCCTTTCAAAGAACCTCAAACGGTTGCAATTTGATTAAACCACTTTCTTAATAACTTTAAATGCTTGTACCAAAAGAATAAGAACAGAAATCATTTATGGGTAGTGACAAGTTAAGTCCTTTGTTAAAAGTCTAACACATACTTTAAGGCATGCTACCCTCCCAACAAGCTATAAGTATCACTGTTTTCCAAATAAGCATATGAAGGCTCAGAGATGTGGGACAAGTCCAAAGCCACCCAGGTAGAGCCTGAATTCGACCTGGAATGTAAGCCACTGTCTGAAGTCAGTGACCTCTCCCTTGGAGGTCAACTGGGCACCTACCATTATTTCATTTTATAAAAATGAAAACTCACTTTCAGAGAGACACAGTGCTTGCCCTGTCTCAGGACTAGAAAGTGATGGAACTAAAGTAAAAGTCCCAGACCAAAATTCCTGTCTCTTCAGAGTGTTCACTTAGCAGTGTCACTCAGCCACTCTGCATGTTAGGATGCCTGGTAAATAGACACAAACTGTTGAGAGGCTCACTGTTCTCCTTCTTAAAGCCAATTGGTCAAACAGCAAAGACTTTGTGTATAAATATTTTTAAAAGGGATTTGGTAATATGGGCCAATAGATTCACACACGGTTTTTCAAAAAACATTTTTCTCTATTATAGCTTTCATATTTGTTGCTCTAGTTAAAAACTATGTATAAAGTAGCAAAATGCAAGGAACAAACAAGAAATCTCTTCTTCACTCACATGTAAACTTATATATTAGTAGCTACTGTTTTAAAGCATTCCTGATGTGTTTGCACTTGAGATGGAACCTCATATTACGGTACTTATTGCACTGTTGTGGCACACAGAATATAGGCTGAACTCTGAACCATGTTAGAATTTACTGAGTGACTTTAGCAACAGCTCTAAGTTCAAGAAGAATAATTTTCTCCATAGGATTATCACCCTAACAGGTGCATATTTTATTCACATGATAAAACAATATTAAGTGACTTTTCTTCATAGTAGAGTCACATTGCCTGAGTTAAACTGGGCTATTAATATCATTGCCTAATTGTGCAATTGCTTTCTTCAATACCCACCTCCAAGGCTCTGTGTACCCTTGTGAACCCTCACATCCAGATAATGTAATGTATAATTACATTATCAAAACTTCCACTTTTAAGTTGAGTGTCACCTAGCCAATAAAATTCTGTCATGAAATATCCAAAGAACAAGGATCAAAACAATAAAAATAATATAAAAGGCAACTGTATCAGTAACGATTTCCTAGGACCTGTGCAATTAAGCGTTCCAAATATCAGAATGTGTAACCTTGAACACAATACTACTTTTTATCTTATAGTTCTTATTTAATCCTCTTCAATGCCAATGTTACCTAAAGCAAAATAAAATGAAATGAAATAACGTGACTGATAAAACTTTACAATCATGTCATTCCTCATTTTAATGAGCTGCACGAATAGAAGAGTCTAGCAATCTTTCTATGAAATTGTGGGTATTTTAGGAACAGAAAAAATAACTTGTATTTTGTGATTCATGCTTACACGCAATTTAATTTTAAACCATAAAGACAAAGAGAAGTACAATATCTGCAGAAATCTGGAGTAGGATTGGGGAATCTCACACTCCATGGGAAACTGATGGAATGCTCAATAGGAGGGAATGATGAGAGCTCACTCAGGGGACTCTTCCCTAATGTGAGGGCAGAGAAAAAGAAAAACAAGAGTTGAAAGATTATTCTGGAACTAGGCAAGTGGCACTTGTCACTCGTAAGCCTGAGAGGATGACTTGGCTTGAAGGTGAGAAAGCTGTAGCTATGAGAGAAGGTGATAGGAACTGTGCTCAAACTTTACTCAACAAGAAGCAGAGACAAATACCATGACATTTTTCTCTTCCAGCCCTTTGACCACCTGCCGGTGCTTCCTACTGGCTGAAACCAACAAGAGGCCAGAAAGCAAGGGAGCCCGGTTAATAGAAGTCAGCCTCTTGGGCACAAAGTGGACAGGGGTAAAATGGACCTGGAGAAGCAAATGAGGAATCCCTAGCATATTAAAGGTCTATATTCCAGCTTGCGGACTATGCATTTCAATTACAAACCCCTTAAAGAAAGGACTGTGTTCATCCCTCTAGATGACTTCTGGTAACCACTAAATAAGTCTCTGACAAATAAATGAATGAACATATTTCTGATATTCAAAAATATTACCCGTCCTTTCACAAAGAAAAGCACCTGAGATAATGATCAAAGAAACATTCTAAGTGTGTTCCCTTTTTCCAAATGAAACATACTTGATGAAGAGAGTAAAAAATGATTCATATAATCAAGATTTCATAAATTTTTCTTCCAGAATATATATATAGTAAATTATCTACAATGTTTTATTCTATTTCAAGAAAACTAAGGTTGTCATTGTGCTATCTTCAGCCTATGTTTTTCTTCAGGGTGAGGGGCAGTTTTTCCTATCTGAGAGTTTTCTGCTCCATGTAGCAGAGGAAAGGTGTTTGTGCTGTGAATTTCATGTGTCAACTTGACTAGATTATGTCAACTGGCTTAGATGTTGCTTGGAGGTGTCTTGCACCTGGAATTAGCATCTACAATCAGTTGACATTAAGTAACAGATTACCCTCAATAGTGTGGGTGGGCCTCATCCAATCCTTTGGAGAATTTAAAAGCAAAGAACTGAGGGTTCCAGAAAGAAGAAAAATTTCTACTTCAAGACTATGCCATGGAACCAAGGGTTTGAGGCAGGCAAGATGGCAGCTTAGTGAGGTGTGAAATTTAGTTCTTCTTCCAGAGCAGCTCATAAATAATCAGGAACAGTACAGAACAATCGCTGGCAGAACATGAGACACAGCAGACTAACAGCTTATAACAGTCTGGACAAGCTGGACTGGCTGAGAACCCTCACAGAACTGTAAGTCCCCCAAGACACGGAGGCCAGAGCCCCTCCCCCACAGGCGCAGTAGGCTTCCAGGGGAGAAGCTCAAGAGGAAAGGAAACAGACTTTACTAGTACCAAGGGCTTAGCTCAACCAAGTTCCAATTGTGGAATTAATTAACAAATGCTAACTACTGAAAATAAATCCCAACACAGACAAATTTGGACTAAGAGATAAAGGTACTTAAAGTTTTTGCCCTGGAAGAGAAGGGGTGGGGCTGATGGAAAAAAAAAACAGGCTTTTGAGTTGGCAAGTGCAAAATACTGGAAAAGGGCTGGACAATAAAAAAAAAAAAAGGGCTGGACAATAAAAAAAAAAAAGGGACACACAGAGATACATACAGCCACATATCCACTTAAGCTCTTGATTGACAAACACAAAGAGAGTCCTGCTCTTAAAAGGATTTTTTTTTCTTTTTTTCTGCTACTGAACAACTCATTAGATAGAACTGGAAGCCTTCTCAGCCCAGACAAGGGCAGAATTAAGCTTGTCTGAGAGACAAAATAACTAGTCAGGTGAAAGAAGTTAATTCCCTAAAGGCTATAACTCCCCAAGAGAAAGGTGGGACTTAGCTTAAGTAGAATCCCTCCCTCAAGGAATTCAGACCACAGGGACTGGAAAATTGAGGCAATTAATGCCAACCTCGAACCTCACTCTGTCTCAAGACAGAGGGAGATCCTGCTGAAATTAAAGGCACCACATCACGTTATGGTGGTGGAAGCTGGGGAGGACACAAAAACCACAGTCTAGAGGCTTCATAGGAAAGTCTTTCAACCTTCTGGGTCTCACCTCCAGGGAAAACTGATGCAGGTGACTTATTCCTCCTGAGAGGAGGCCAGTCCAGTCTGGGAAAAATTGGCTGGGGTCCATATATGTGAGGAGACCCTCCTCAGAAAAAATGACTGCATATAGGCAGGATAAGAAATAGAAAAACAAGAATTGAAAAATTCTGATCAGTTAAACAGAACCTGTGCTAGTGGTCTAGAATAAGTTGAACTGAATGTCAAAGAACAGATAGAGAACAAAGCCATCCAGCAAGAAAATTTTAGGTAAAAGAGTGAAAACAATCTCCAAAATAAACTAATTGAGTAAATCAAATGCCTAGATGCCAGCAAAAAAATAGCATCATACTAGGAAAATCGAAGATATGGCTCAATCAAAGGAAAATCTCATAAAAAATCAAATCAATGAATTGAGGGAGGATATAAAGAAGGCATTGGGCAAGCAAAAAGAAGAAATTGAAAATTTGAAAAACAAAACACAGAATTTATGGGAATGAAAGGAACAATGGAAGAGATTAAAAAAATGGAAACTACAACAATAGATTTGAAAAAGCAGAAGAAAGAATTAGTGAATGAGAGGACTGGATATCTGGAACCCAACACACAAAGGAAAATATATGGAAAAATATGAGCAGGCTCTTATGGAATTGAATGACAACATGAAGCACACAAATAAACATGTTGTGGATGTCCCATAGGAGATGAGAAGGGGAAAGAAAGGGAAAGACTAGTGGAGGAAATAATCACTGAAAATATCCCATCTCTTATGAAAGATATAAAATTACAGATCCAAGAAGTGTAGTATGCCTCAGAGTAGACCTAAATGGACATATTCCAAACACTTACTAATCAGGTTGTCAGATGTCAAAGAGAAATAGAGAATTTTGAAAGCAGCAAGAGAAAAGCAATCCATCACATACAAGGGAAGCCCAATGAGATTATGTGTGGATTTCTCAACAGAAAGACACAGAGGTGAGAAGGCAGTTGTATGACACATTCAAGACTCTAAAAGAGAAAAACTGCCAACCAAGAATTTTATATCCAGAAAAACCGTCCTTCAAAAATGAGGGGGGGGGATTAAAATATTTTTAGACAAGCAAATACTGAGAGAATTTGTGATCAAGAGACCGGCTCTGTAAGAAATACTAAAGGGAGCCATACAGGCAGATAAGAAGAAGCAGGAAAGAGATGTCTGGAGAAAAGTGTAGAAACAAAGACTATCAGTAAAGTTAAAAAGAGAAAAAATATATAGATATGACATATAAAAGTCACAAGACAAAATGTGACTAAACAAAATAACACTAATTGTTAATGGATTAAGCTCTCCAATTAAAAGATATAGACAGAGAGAGAGAGATGTAGACTGGCAGAATGGATTGAAAAAAAACAGGAGCCCTTTACATTCTGTATACAGGAGACTCATTTTAGACCCATGGACAAAAATAGGTTGAAAGTGAAAGGTTGGAAAAAGATATTTCATGCAAACAAAAATCAAAAAAGAATGGGAGTAGCTATACTAATATCTGACAAATTAGACTTCAAACTTAAAACAGTTAAAAGAGTCAAAGAAGGACACTATGTATTAATAAAAGGAACAATTCAGCCAGAAGATATAACAATAACAAACATAAATATTTATGCACCAAGCCAGAGGGCTCCAAAATACATGAGGCAAACACTGACAACACTGAAGCAAGAAATAGACACCTCTACCAGAATAGTTGGAGATTTCAATTCCCAACTGTCATCAATGGACAAAACATCTAGACAAAGGTTCAATAAAGAAACAGAGAATTTGAATAAAAGTATAAATGTACTAGACTTAATAGAAGTTTATAGAATATTACACTGCACAATAGCAGGATACACCTTTTTCTCAAGTGCTCATGGATCATTCTCAAGGATAGACCATATGTTGAGTCACTAAGCAAGTCTCAATAAATTTTAAAAGACTGAAATCATACAAAAAATTTTCTCAGATCATAATGGAATGAAGTTGGAAACCAATAACAGGCAGAGGGCCTGAAAATTCACAAGTATATGGAGGCTAAATAACACACTCTTAAACAACTAGTGGGTCAAGAAAGGAATTACAAAAGAAATCAGTAATAACTCAGGGCACATGAAAATGGAAACAAAGCATATAAAAATTTATGGGATGCAGCAAAGGCAGTGCTAAGAGAGAAATTTATTGTTTTAAGTACCTATATAAAAAAGAAGAAGAAAGAGCAAAAATTGAGGAACTAACTGTTCTCTTGGAAGAACTAGACAAAGAACAGCAAATCAACCTCAAAGCAAACGAAATGAAAAAAATATATAACAAAGATTAGAGCAGAAATAAATGAAATTGAGAACATGAAAATAATCAAGGAAATCAACAAAACCAGAAGTTGGTTCTCTGAGAAAATCAATAAAATTCGGTGGATCCTTAGGTAGGTTGACAAAAAAGAAAGAGAGAGAGGATGCAAATAAATAAAGTCAGAAATGGAAGAGGAAACATATCCACTGACCCTGCAGAAATAAAGAAGGTAATTAGAGGATACTATAAGCAGCTATATGCTAATAAACTAGACAATGTGGATGAAATGGACAAGTTCCTAGAAAGGCATGAACAACCAACATTGACTCAAGAAGAAATAGATGACTTCAACAAACCAATCACAAAAAGAGATTGGATAAGTCATCATGAAGCTCCCCACAAAGAAAAGTCCAGGACCAGATGGCTTCACATGTGAATTCAACCAAGCATTCAAGAAAGAATTAGTACCAATCCTGCTCAAATTCTTCAAAAGAAATTCAAGAGGAGGGAAAGCTAACTAACTCATTCTATGCAGCCAACATTACCCTAATACCAAAGGCAGACAAAGATATGACAAGAAAAGGAAATTACAGACCAATCTTTCTAATGAATATACATGCAAAAATCCTCAACAAAATACTTGCAAATTGAATCCAGCAGCACATTAAAAGAATTATACACCATGACCAAGTGGGATTTACTCCAGGTATGCAAGGACAGTTCAACATAAGAAAATCAAATAAAGTAATACACCATAACAACTAATCAAAGCAGAAAAACCACACGATCATCTCAATTGATGCAGAAAAGGCATTTGACAAAATTCAACATTCTTTCTTGATGAAAACACTTTAAAGGATAGGAATAAAAGGGAACTTCCTCAACACGATAAAAGAAATATTTGAAAAATCCACAGCTAACATCATCCTCAATGGGGAAAGACTGAAAGTTTTCCGCTAAGATGAGGGACAACACAAGGATGTGTGCTATCACTATTGTTGTTCAACATTGTGCTGGAAGTTCTAGCCAGAGCAATTAGACAAGAAAAATAAATAAAAGGAATCCAAATTGGAAAGGAAGAAGTATAACTCTCATGGTTTGCAGGTGATATGATACTATATGTCAAAAAATTCACAGCAAAACTACTAGAGCTAATAAAGGAGTACACAAAGAGGCAGTGTACAAGATCAACACCCCAAAATCAGCAGCGTTTCTAAACACTAGTAATGAGCAATCTGAGGAGGAAATCAAGAAAAAAAATCCACTTACAATAGCAACCCAAAAAGTCAAATATTAAGGAATACATTTAACTAAGGTTACAACAGACCTATACACAGAAAACTACAAGAACTTGCTAAAGTGAATTATGGAAGGACATACCGTACTCATGGATTAGAAGACTAAATGTAGTTAAGATTCAATTCTACCCAAATTGATTTATAGATTCAATACAATACCAGTTAAAATCCCCAAAACTTAACTTTGCAGAGATAGCAAAACCAATAACCAAATTTATTTGAAAGGGTAAGATGCCCTGAATAGCTAAAAATACCTTGAGAAAGAAAAAAAAAACAAAAATGATAAGTGCTGGAAAACACATAGAGAAAGAGACACTTATTCACTGTTGGTGGGAATGTAAAATGTACAACTGCTCTGGAAGTCAGTTTGGCAGTTCCTCAGCAAGTTAAGTATAGAATTGCCATATGATCCAGCAATCCCATTGCTAGATATCTATTCAGAGAGCATGAGAACAAGGACACAAATGGAAATTTACACACCTATATTTATAGCAGCATTATTTACAATTGCCAAGAGATGAAAACAGCCAAAATTTCCATCAACAGACGAGTGGCTAAACAAGTTGTGGTATATACACACTATGGAATACTGTAAGACAGAAGAAAGTCATGAAGTATATAACAATGTAGATGAACCTTGAGGACATTATGCTGAATGAAATTAGCCATAAACAAAAGACAAATACTGTATAGTCTCACTAATGTGAACTAACAGTAATGAGTGAGCTTGGAGAATTGAGTTAAGAACACAGTTTATCAGGAGATAGAAATAGGGTAGAGGCAGAGTATTTGTTGCTGAAAAAATACAGATTGTGCAACAGTGCAGATGGTAAAAATTCAGAAATGGATAGCACAATTCTACCTGATGGTAGCACAATAATGTAAGTATGCTGAATGAAGCTGAATGTGAGTATGATAGAGGGAGAAGGACTGAGGGCACATAAGAAACCAGAAGGATAGATAGAGGATAAAGACTGAGATGGTTTAATTTAGGAATGCCTAGGGTATACAATGATGATGATTAAATGTGCAAATTAAAAAATGTTTTTGCATGAGGGAGAACAAATGAATGTCAATATTGCATGGTGTTGAAAATAAATGGTATATGAAAAAGGTACAGTCAATGTAAGCTAGGGTTTATAGTCAACAGTACCATTGTAATATGCTTCCTCTGAATGTAACAAAGGCGTTATACCAAAGCTCAGTGGTAACAGGAGGGGGGATTGGGAAAGGGTTATGGATTCTTTGTGGACGAAAAGGAAGTGTCTTCAGATAGATTATGGTGACAAAGGCATGTCTATACAATTGTACGATGTGTAACTAAAACTGTTTAAAAATGAAGAGAGAGAAATAAGTGCTGGAGAAAATGCGGAGAAAGAGATGTACTTATTCACTGTCAGTAAGGAAATGAGAGGTGCAGCTCCTTGAAGGGCAGTGTGGTGGTTCCACAGGAAGCTAGGGGTGGTTTTTTCATAAGTTCCTGAAACCCCATTGCTCCGTATATATGTGGAGAACCGAGTGTGAGGACACAAATGAACATTTGCACACTGGTGTTTCTGGCTGGAACATCCCAATCCACAATGAATGGAGGTGGCCTAAGGGTACAACAGTTGAGTAATGGAAGGGCAAATTGTGGTGTATGCATACAATGAACTACTGAGCTGCGTCAAGAAGGAATAAAGTTGTGAGGTATGCAACTAGGTGAATGAAACTTAAGAGCTGTATGTTGAATGACAAACATTATCATGCTGCAATCACATGGAGTAACTATAATATAAAAATTCTGCCAACTAAAGTTGAGAGAGTCGGTTATCAGGTTGGGGCTTATTGTAAAGTCTTAGATTGTAACCTCCTACAGCAGTCACATAAATTTAGGAGGTATAACTGTTAATCTTAAATTCTGAGATATTGAGCTGTTTCTATATAACATGGTCTTTCCCAGAAACTTTGTGTATTTATGTGACACCTGAGACTCAGAGTCAGACCCTGAATCTATGAAAGTCAGCAGTACCATATACAGGAACTGTTTAAGAAGTTGAAAAAGTGATCAGACATCGCGTAGAGATATGAATGAAGTTGATCTGGATAGGACTAAGGTATATCAGAATACAGGGTAAAGGATGATATCATCCATATTTAAAACTTTACCTGTGGTATGAGACTAAAGAGAGAGATGTTTATTGGGTGCAACGTTTATATTTTGGGTAGTGCATCTCCTATTTTAACTTGTATGGTCAGTTTATTTGAACACCACAAGTACATGAATCTTGACTAGAGAGTGAGATTTTGTCAGTTTCTCTGGGTCAGTGTGATGCCTTGAAAAATATGAGTGATTTGAGCAGTGAATAAAGAAGCATTTGCAATGTCCCCTTGGGGGAATAGGGAAAAAGCAGGAAATGTTCAACTTCCCTATTTGGAGAATTTCTGATATTCTCACAGGCAGTGGGGACAGCCAAATTAATAAGTTGAGCCCTTGATCTTGGGTTTCACCCCTATGAAACATATTCCTGGAAATGATAGGCTAAGCCTACTTAAAATTAAGCCTAAGTGTCACCCCGGGAACCTCTTTTTTTTCAGGGAACCTCTTTTGTTGCTCAGATGTGACTTCTCTTTCTAAACCAACTCAGCAAATGAACTCATTGTGCTGCCTCCCATATGAGACATGACTCCCAGGGATATAAATCTCCCTGGAAACATGGAACAGAAATCTCAGGATGAGCCAGGACATGGTATCAAGGGATTGAGAAAGGCTTCTTGACCAAAAGGGGAACACGAGAAATGAGACAAAATAAGATTCAGTGGCTGAGAGATTTCAGAGCGGAGAGGTGATCCTGCAGGTTATTCTTAAGGCTTCTATAGATATCCCATTTTAGTTTTTGGCGTGTTGGAGTGGCTGGAGGGAAGTACTTGAAACTTTTACACTGAGTTCCAGTAGCCTAGATTCCTGAAGATGATTGTATAAATATATATCATTTACAATGTGATTGTGTAATTGTGAAAACCTTGTGTCTGATGCTCCTTATACCCGGGGTATGGACAGATGAGTAAAACATATGGATAAAAAAATAAACAAATAATTGGAGGGACAAAGGGTGAAAGAAAGTGGGGAGATGGAAATATTAGTGATCAATGAGAGGGAAGGGTAGAGTATAGGGTATGCATGACTTTTTTTCTTTTTTCTTTTTATTTCTTTTTCTGGAGTGATGCAAATGTTCTAAAAAATTATCCTGGTGATGAATACACAACTATGTGATGATATTGTGAATCATAGATTGTACACTATTATGGACTATATGTGTGTGAAGATTTCTCAATTAAAAAAAAAAGACTACACTACCAGCTCCACTTTGAACTTCCAGCTTTTTGGTCACCCCTACCTATTTCATACCTGAGACAGCATCAACTTTTACTGGTATTTCCCTTAGTCACCTACCTACAGTTCTAGAAATTTCCAGTCCTTAAATGTATGTAAACTAATTCCTTTAAATAAATCTACTCAGCTAGGTAGCCTGCTCTCTACCTGCCTATCTACTTGTCATTGATTCCGTTTTCCTGGAGAACCCTGACGACACCAACATTATGAAAATAATGTCCAAAATTTTTGAAAGTCATACTAAATTTTATCTGAGATTCCTTCTAACTTCAAACTCAGTGATAATCTTAAGGAAATATTTAAATGAGAGTTGGTTTTCTCTTTTTTGCTCAAAATGCTGATGATCAACATTTTACCACCCTCCTATCTATTTGAAATGTCCTGGAATTTTTAACGTCTTGGAAATCTCCCTCCCCCAAATTAGTTGAAATGTCACAACTGTAACTTATAAAATGTTCCAAAGCCAAATATCAATTGGGTTAGTGCCCAATTATATATGGAAACAAATACAGGCATCTGCATCTATATCTATAGATTATATAGATAGAGATATAATATAAAGAAATAGATATACACTTAGATGTAGAAAGAATATTTACCTTTATCTAAAGATAATGTATTAAGCAATTAACTATCAAAATTGAGAATAGAATTCAGTTTATAGAGTTTTTAGCTTGCAACTTAGTCAAACAGCATTAAATGTATTTTATTTTATTTGGTCAGCAGTTACAAAAAAAAGGATTTTTACAGTCTTTTGAAATATCGATTTTGAACAGCGAAGAGATTTGGACAGTGATACTTGAGCTGATATGGCATTTCTGAATATTTAATTGGTTAAGTCAGAGTACCACAGTGGACATTGTTCATTTCCACACGGAAATTCTAAAGGAAGTTGACAGTATTGCTTCCAATTTGGCAGTGTTATACAAGCAAATAGAACACGCTTCTTCTGCAATTTGAGGTCATTTTCTTCAGGAGCATAAAGTTTTTTAGGCAATTTCCTTGAAGCTTACAATATCTCCCCTCACCCCCAGTTTTAAAAGACCAGTCTAAATGATCTTCCTCATGAAATTTGTGGAGTGCCCATCAAGTGCCCACCACTGTATTTAGAACCCTTCTAAGATAATTCTACCCATGACTGGAGATGTGATTTCATGTATGAAAATTAGGGTGCACATGTAGTTCAGTGGTTAGAATGCCCGCCTTCCATGCGGGAGATCCAGGTTCAGTTCTCAGACCATACACTCCCCCCCCCCCCAAAAAAAAAGCCACATATGAAAATTATAATCTCTTCAGACCAAATGAGCTTACATTGAATCCCATTTCAATTGAGGGAGTATTTGGGTGCTTCATACAAACCACTTCATGAGTATGAGCACAGAGCATTATTATTATTACTAGTTTTTAAAATAATTTGAAATGAAAACTGTGGAGACTACTGAACATGCATGGTTTGGGAGTTAAAGCTATCTCATACTCTTAACCCAGACCTTCACTGAATTTCCCCTGGATTTACTGTCACAAAGAATTATATTGCTTTTTTTTCCCCTGCTGGCCAGATCAGACACATTTTTGTATCAATGAAGTCTGTTTCAAAGGCACATTGCCAAAATGATAATTTGCCACACTCAAAATAAACAAGATGGAAGATTGGATATCAAACATTGGCAGAAAAGTAGAGAATTTGCAGAGGATCAGTGAGTTCTCTCCTGGAGCCACTGACACATTCTCTGCCAAAACAAACCCTGATAACAAAAGCCTCAGAAGCTTATTGCAAAATTTTGCATAGTTTTATTATGAATATATAATACAATGCACCTATTATATACATGTGTGTATAGTTAAAAATTAAACTTTCACCACTTTGATTCATTTTTTTACCTTTCAATACTCATATCTTTCAGACTCCTACATTTTCGGAAAAAAAATGTACTAATGCTTTGCCATCCTGATTCAACATCAGCTACAGCAGCTGTCCCCTTGTCACCAACAAAACAGCAAAATAAATTATGCATTGTACTTTTAAAAAATTCCTAGGGACAAAGTAATTCAATCAATATAAGACCCAATGAAAATGGCACTTTAATCTACTACTGCCGCTCTGCATGCCAATGAAATACATGTATGGTGGAAAGGAAGGAGTGCTTGGACAACTCAAGCGGATAAAAGAGATGGACAGGAAACAGAAAGCTGTCAGCAAATACCCAGGGAGGTACAGGAAGAAACAACCAAAACTCAACAGAATGAAAGATATGACCTTCACAGAAATAAAGAAAAACCTCTGGGTAATCATATTAGGTAAATATTACAAAAAGAGTATTTTAGTCAATGAGAATAAGGGCGTTAATGTACATAGAAGTGAGGATAAAGGCATCTATAGAGAATTAAAAGCACAAGAAGACACAAGAAGAACGGAAATTTCATATGCTACATTTGGGAAACTTTGCTGGGACCCAACAGGAAAAACCACATATGAAGGATGGACACTAGCAAAGGGTTTTGAGTGGGAAATAAGAGCAGTAGATATCAAGACAGGACATGGAAAACCAAACCACAGGGAAACTAGCTCGTGTGCAAATCCTCAGTTAGAATTGCCAAGAAATTTAATCAGAGGAAAAGCTTAGGAGAGGAGCAGAGAGACACTTAGAGAATGAAAACCGAGAAGTCCTGTGGCTCTCAGTGGATCTCACTGGGAGAAGATCTAGGAAGGTAATGAGGTGTGGGCAGTGTAATTGAGAAGGGAACAGGAGGGAGCTAAAATACATGAATAATCAACGTAGGGTTAAGAGACCATTTGACAATTATTTTGTAGTAACTGGCTGTGGATAATTGGAGCTGGGAAGGAAATGGGATGCTGCGGGTGTGTCTACCCCCAGAGTGAAAGAAAAAGAAATGGGGCTGAAATTCTCAAAGCAGAACTGTCACATTGCAAGTTTAAGATTAAAATACATAAGTCTGTATTTTTGTCAACTTTGTTACAATTTCAACAATTGTTTCCACCCAGATTTAAGCCTGGGAATCAGATTTTAAACATGTGATGTCATTCTTCTTTGTGCTTTGTAGACACAGACATACATACACATGCATACACCCAAGTGTGCCCACCCACAATTTTATTCAGATCAGCGTGTCACATATTCTATCTGAGGTTCAATTCTACCTCTGGAAATACAGTATCCTCTCTTCCAGGAATCCACAATCTGAAAAAGGAGAAAATGGGCACTTTTAAACCGGCCTATGCAGTTAGCAGTAGCTGTTCTAAGAATGTAAACAGACTAATGAGAGAACATACAGAGCAGACACTGAGTTGGCAATGTCATGAAATATTGTGCAGTTACAGTTAATTAAATAACGTGGTTCAAAGAAGACTTGTAGTCTACATTGCACCTTAATTGTCATTTAAAAAAAATTTTAGCATCCGCAAAAGTTCTAATGTTTCCATTTCACCGACCATAGAACGCTCTTTCCTTCTTGACTCATGAGCAGCCTCTGAGTTTGCATCGGCTCAGGGACAGCATTACAGACAACAATGATATTATTGTTCATCAAATATTTATTGAACTCTATTACTTACAAATCACCATGCTATGTGTTTGGGTTTCAGTGACTTCGCGAAGATAACAGACGCAGCAGGATTTAATTTCTTTTTTCTATGAAATAATGGAGAAAGGACAATATGAAATTTAAACTCTATTGTGAAAGTCATTGAAGAATAGCCAACAAATTTATTTTCAAATTAAATAGATTAAAGTGCATTGGAATCATTTACAAAGCAAACTTTTCTGCCTCCTCCTTCTGTATTCCTTCTTGAAATGCTAGACTTTCTATGTTCTGAGTTACCACCGCAGATATTACAAAAATCACCTCTGGTTGTTCACACCAACCAGATGTACACACACACACACTCTATTTTCTCACAAAGGAAAATCCTTTTGACTTGATGGCATGCCAAAGATGGGACAGGCTACATAGATGTGTTCCTTCCAAATTATCTCTTGAAGCTGGTTTTCAAGAAAACTTATACAAATCCAGCAAGAAATAAACATTTCTGTCCTGAATTTTATAATTCAAGGAATTGCTGGAAGATCAGTGCATAGATTGAATTGATGAGAAACAATTTAAAGATCATAATTAAAATGAAGTTGAGACTCGCTAATCAAAGATGCTACTGCCCATCTTCTTTCTAGTCTTTCAACATGCTTTCAATCATCATATTCCAGTTCACTGATGAAAGAGCTCATAAGAACAAAGCCCCAAAGGAAATATTCTTGATCTCTGATCATTATCTAATACTATTGAGCAATTCTCTGTGTAAAGAAGCATTCATAGGGTCAACTCTGCAAATGCATTTTTTATTGCAACTGCAAATGATATTTCAAGATAAAATATTTGGGATGTTATGTGTTCTCATGGGATATGAGATCTATTCATGGGATATGCTAATGGTATTATTAGCATAGGACACAATACGATATAAACATTTCATATGAATTTTATTCTATCATAAAACAACACAAACAAAAATAATTTAATTTGTGAACTAATGTTTAATAAAGATTAATTCATAAAAATTGTTCCCTATGAAATTAAAAACTGATCATTTTCAAAATCTGTAATTACTACTTTTTAGAATAAGATACTTTTAGGAAAATCAATTATATTTACATATTTTATTATATTTATATGTATGTGTTGGCTAATTTCATGTGTCAATTTGAGCACATTATGATGTCAATTTGGCCATGTTATGGTGCCCTGTTGTTTGGCCAAGGAAGAGCTGGCCTGAAAACTATTATGAGGATATTTTGTGTAAGGATTTGTGTCTATAGTCACTTGAATGCATCAACAATCAACAAAGGAGATTGCTCTCAGCAGTGAGAAGAACCTCCTCACCCATCATTTGGAAATCTTAAAGTCAGAACTGAGGACTTCTGAAGTCAAAAAGAGCAATTCCTGCCTCCACTTCCACCAACCCAGTTCTGGAGAATTCAATTCCACTTTCATCAGAGTTTCCAACTTGTGGCTTCCCTATGGAATTCGTACTCGTCAATCACCATGGTTGCATGAGCCAATTCCTATGATATTTATATCCTGTCAGTTCTCTTTCTCTAGAGAACCCTGATTAATACATGAAACATCTGATCTGGTTTGGGATCAGTTTTATTTCCAGGTCCAACTTCTCCATACGGACTAGAGAAATTAATTAATTTATTTGAACAACAGGCAGTGTACTTGGTATTGGGGATACAGCAGTGAATAAGACAGATAAGATCTAATTTTCATGGCGCATACAGTCTAAAGAAGAGTATAATTAACAACCAAATAGTTATTTGAGATAATCATAGGAAAAGCACAATGTATCTTAAGAGCTGGGTACTAACAGGGAGATTTGATTTAGTCTAGGAATTGATTTAGTCTATGTGAAACCTCCTTGGAAAGCAACATTTAAGCTGAAACCTGACAGGTAACTAAGAATTAGCAAGTGAAAAAAATGAAAGAAAATCATTCCAAGGTTCATTGTTCTGTGCCTTGGAGTTCATGATCAATTTTTTGTTTTTTTAATTTTTCCCTATGTGGATTGGAAAACCATTCAATAGGAGATTTTCTCAGATGTTCTTAGAAAAAAAATCAGAATTATCATCTATGCAATGATTTTTAAAGTGTCCAGAATTGTACTGTTCAATATGGTAGCCACTCTTGACATGAGATTGTTGAGTACATGAAAGGCTAGTCCGAATTCAGATGAGCTAAAAGAGTAAAATGTACACTGGATTTTGAAGATTGCGTTTATCAGTAAAGAACAGAAAATACAACTTAATAAATTTATAGTGAATACATGCTGAAATAATAGTATTTTGGATATATTAAGTAAAATAAAATTTCTTGATCAAATTTAATTCACCCCTTTCTTTTATTTTTAATTATTTTATTCTTTTTAAGGCAACTAACAGAAATTAAACATTGCATATAGGGAGAGCTCTATTCTGGACCAGATGGTATAGAAGAGTTTCTCCTTGTACCTCACCACTAAGTAAAACTTTAAACCCTAAAAATAATACCAAAAGTGATGAAAGAGAGCTCTGAATGGTAGAAAGAGGAAACAAAAGAGGTTAGGGACTATTTTAGTTTCCGTACAATGAGTTCGCTTAATAATAGGAATGGAGTGGTTCATGGTTTCAGAGGCTAGAAGGTTTGTTTTCTTCCTTGGACAGTACCTTCAGGCTGGCCAGCCTTGGGGGTTCCCATCATATAGCAAAACACGTAACAGCCTCTTCTCTTTTCTCTTTTAGTTACCTTGACTTTCAGATGTTAGCTGCTCCCCATGGCTTTTCTGTCCCTCTGACTCCTACTCTGCTTTAAAGGGGCGCCAATAATCTGCATTAAAGACATTTTAGCTGAAATAACATCTTGAAGAGATCTTATTTACAATAGGTACATACCCACCCAAATTCAGACCATGAACATGTCCAAACTGAGGTACACAAATCAATCACATCCGGGACGCTAGCACAGAAAGAGCAAGATTATGGCATGGTGTCATAAGAACCCCAATCCAACAGATGGTGATGGATGCCTGACATTTTCTGAACCACCACCTGGAAGTGTAAGAAAGTCCACGTAGGCTCATACCTCTACATGATGCAATAGAAGGTGCACCCACAAACCAACCAAGCCCATCAACAGTATCCTGGGGGATCCAGAGGAAACCCTGCTGGCATAAATGCAACAAAGGCAGTGCTTTCCATCCATGCTGGGCCTGAGACTCCCTTCTACCAGCAAGAGACACTGGGTGGCCAGATGGCAAAGGTAACAAGTGACTTGGCCTGGAAAGCACTCTTCACCCACATGTAAAGGATGCAACTTCCTTCTCTGACCCACACCCACCAGCTGCACCACCTGCCTAAGCCTCTTTTGTGCCCACCTGTAGCACCAATAGCAGCCAAGCAGAGCTGAGTAGGAATAAACAAACCAAATAAAAATTGTAGCATCACAAAGGCTCTGAAAATTAAATTGTTATTAGAATAATACCCTACAAAAGTAGGCCAACACCTGAGGACTAAAAATAACATAGTGACTACTTGTTAAAATATTTCATTTGGACCCAGTGTCTTCTTTGCACATAATAGCCAAAATGTTCAGAATACAATTGAAAATCACCCATCATACCCAAGAACCAGGAAAATCACAATTTACATAGGAAAAACAATGATGCTGATGTTGAGATGAATCAGATGTTGGAAATAATTAACAAGATTTTAAAGCAGTCATCATAAAAATGTGTCGACTGTCAATGATAAATCTCTTGAAATAAATGAGAAATTGGATGATCTCCTCAGAGGAGTTGTGTTCTAGTTTGCTAGCTACCAGAATGCAATATACCAGAAACAGAATGGCTTTTAAAAAGAGAATTTTAATAAGTTGCTAGTTTACACTTATAAGGCGAAGAAAATGTCCCAATTAAAGCAAGTCTATAGAACTGTCCAATCTAAAGAATCCAGGGAAAGATACCTTGGTTCAAGAAGGCCGGTGAAGTTCAGGGTTTCTTTCTCAAGTGAAAGGCACATGGTGAACACAGTCACAGTTTCTCTCTTATCTGGAAGGGTACATGGCGAACACAGCATCATCTGCTAGCTTCTTCTCCTGGCTTCTGGTTTCATGAAGTTCCCCAGGAGGCATTTTCCTTCTTCATCTCCAGCGGTCACTGGCTATTGGACTTCTGCTTCTCGTGGTTATGCCACTCTGCTCTGCTCTCTCTGAATCTCCATTCTCCAAAAGTTTCTTCTTTTACTGGACTCCAGAAACTTATCAAGACCCACCCAAATGGGTGGAGACATGTCGTCACCTAATCCATCTTAACAACCACTCTTGATTAAATCACACATCCAGGGAGATAATCTAATTACATTTCAAACATACAGTACTGAATAAGGATTACAAGAAATGGCTGCTTTTACAAAATGGGATTAGGATTTAAACATGGCTTTTCTAGGGTCCAAACATCATTTCAAACCAGCACAAGCTGAGTGTGATTAAAAATGGGCAACATAAGGCAAATTTGTGGTGAGGTAACTATTCTGTGTCTTAACTGTGGTGGTATGCACACAAACACACATTAGATTAGACTGCATAGAACTAAACTCACAAACACATACACATAAATGAATATACATGAAATGAGTAAATCTGAATAAGATCAGTGGATTGAATCAATGTCAACATCCTGGTTATGAGATGGTACTATAGATTTGCAGGATGTTACTCTTGGGAGAAATCAGGTCAAGGATACATGGAATGGTGAATCTAAAGTTAACTAAAAATAAAAAAAGTTTAATTGAAATATTGCAATTACTTTGGATAGTGGTTTGCAATGCATTTCTATTAGGCACAGTCGATCTAGCAGTAGGCAGGAGACGAGTCTGATGTCTCTCCTGGTGAGAGGTGGTGATAGAATGAACCAGGGAGGTGACATAGGATGGAAAGAATGGACAGAACAGAGATTAGCAAAGTTCTATGATAATATAAAACTCTATAAACAGTGCTGCTACCTTGAGCTATGTCACGGTCTTCAAATGAAAAAAAAAGAGAGAAAGAAAATTAAAACTTTTATTTCTATCCCTATTTCCTGTCTGGCACATAATAGATGTTGAATGGTTCATTTTTGAGTGGAATGAATTAGTCAAAGTTTAATGAATGGTTCATTGTTGAGTGGAATGAATTAAAAATGAATTAGTCCAAACTTAATAGAGACAGTCTTGGTATGTAATTGTTTGGAAGAAACATCCATATGATTAATATAGAAAGGCTCTTTGAAGTTAATTGTTTGGGAGAATTCTCAACAACGTACGCAGACTGTCAAGACTGCTCAGTGTGGAAACCAGAAATATCATTTACTGCTGTGTGGTGATTGTGTGTGTGTTTAAATTGACAAAACTTCAATAGTTCATCAGTTATGTGAATTCTTTTTGAATAAAGTCATCTTCAGATGCTGGATCATTGAGTTGGAAGGAACTATTGTCCATCCTGGAGATTGCACTCTGCTTGCACTGTCCTTGCTTGAGAAATAGTAGTGCCGGAATTCTATTCTCATAATGACGGTGTAAGGAGCCTTGTGGAATTAGTGACTCAGTTATAACTGGTCAAATTATTGCATAAACAACAATAACCAACTATTTAGAATCCAACCATTTAGAGTCTCTCAAAATTGTCAAAAATCACACAGCAAATGAAAAAACACTTATTCAAGAAAACCAACTAAATATCAATAAAAACAGCATGAGTCAGTGGCAGTTGAGTGATGGCTTACTCCCTCCTTCCGTCACCCCCAGCTTCACTTGATGCAAGCTCACTCCAGGCAGGTGTGGTCAAGAAGATGGGGCTCCCTCTTCCCAATCAGGACTTATTGAATCTCACCAGGAAGGGCAGGGTACCAGCATTTCTCATCCCTCTCCAGAACCAAAGTGCAGTGGATATATCCCTGTTAAGTACAGCCAAGAAATGGTGGTTCCCTTCCTCAACCCAGCTGTACTCCAGACCAAAGGCTTGACTCATGGAAAGCTGAGTATTCTTGGGCTCCAAAGCCTTTGCTCCAGCTGCAGCTTTTTTAGAGGGTGGAGGTAGCATGCCTGGGGAGACCATGAAAAGAACCAGAGGCTGTAGCCCCTGCCCAGTGCTGAATAAATGGTTTGGAGGTATGGCCCAAGGGACAGGTAGTCCCTAGTAAGCATGCTGTGAAGCTTTCCCTAAAGAAACCAACTCTGCTTGAAGCAGAGTTTGGTGAAATTTAAGTCTAAGGGGGCTCTCAAAAACAATGGATATTTTCATGGGAAGCAAATTAAGATGAGGCTGGTAGCTCCTTGAGAGCAACAAGTTAAATTGTAGGCCAACCAGTTTTCCAGAGAGGAAAGGAAAGAGACAACCAAGGGGAGCCTTCCTTGGAGCAGAAAAAAAGACTGGTCTCAAAATCACCCTTACTTGAATTTAACTGAATCAGATTGTGGAGCAATCTATGCCCCAGGCCATTACTGAAAACAAAGAAAATTCATCCAGCAATTAGTGGAATATAACATCTGGGTGCAATGTCAAAGGCTGCAGATTTGGGAAAGACCGCCAGAGAGACCAGCTAAACCACTGTCACCACGATGCTGTGTGTGTCCAAGGCTGTGCCCTCTAAAGAGTGACATCACGAGCTTCACATGTGGGCAGTATAGAGTCCCCTAAATTAGTCTAGCCAAATAACTGAATGAAGTACCAGACAATGCAACCCAAATGTGGGGAGAAATAGCAAGGCAATGGAAATTGAGCTTGACATGGCACATATGCCAGATTTAACAGAAAAAAGACCTGAAAGCAGTCTTTATAAATATATTAAAGGAGCTCAAGGAATAAATGCTTAAAGAAATAAAATCAGCTATGATGACAATGGCTTATAAAATAAAGAATATCAATAGGTAAATAGAAATTATTTAAAAAAAACAAAACAAAACAAATGGAAGCTCCAAATCTGAAAATTTCAATAAACCAAAAGAAACAGATAATTGACAATAGGGACTAAATGGTAGATTTGAATGGGTGGAAGAAAGAATCAGTGAACCTGAAGATAGAGTGATAGAAATTACACAATCCAAATAACAGAATAGAACAAAATGAAGGTAAATGAACAGCGCCTCGGAGAAATGTGGGGCAACATTAAGTGCAGAAACACACTTGTAAAAGTACTATTATATTAATACTATTATATATAGTATATAACACACTTATAATAGTACAACATTAAGTGCAGAAACACACTAAAATAGTACTAGAAAAATAGTATTATTTTAGTAATAGTACTAAAGAAAGTGGCAGAAAAACTAATTGAAGAAATAATGACTGTAAATTTTCTAATCTGATGGGAAAAAAGGTAATCTATTTATTAAAAAAAACTCAGTGAATTCCAAGTAGTGTAAACAGAAAGAGATCCAATACAAATGAATCAAAGTAAAAAGACTGAAAGCTAAAGAATGTTTTTCAAAGCAGAAATAAAAAAACAACTTGCCATGTGCAAGGGGACTCCAATAAAATAGAGTTGACTTCTCATCAGAAACAGTGGAAGCCAGGAGGCAGTGGGATGGCATAGTCAAAACACTGAAAGAAAAAAAACAAAACTGTTACTCAAGAATCTTTTATCTAGCAAAACTATTTTTAAAACTAAAGGCAAGGGTGGTGCGACGGTGGCTCTGCAGGCAGAGTTCTCGCCTGCCATGCCGGAGACCTGGGTTCAATTCCCTGGGCCTTCCCATGCAAAAAAAAAAAAAAAAAAAAAGCTAAAAGGCAAAATAAACACTTCCCAGATAAACAAAAGCTGAGAGACTGTATTGCTAGTCAATCTGCTTTATAAGAAATAGTGGCTTAAAGCAACTGGGATGTCTTCTCTCTGAGTTTTGCAGGTTAGAAGTCCAAAATCAAGATGTCAGCTGGACCATCCTCTGTCCAGTGGCTCTAAGAACAACTCTTCTTCCTCCTTCTAGCTTCTGTTGTCTTCTAGTAAAACTTGGCATTCCTTGGTGGTGTAGTTGCATAACTATAGTCTCTGCCTCTACCTGCATTTGACCTTCTCCCAGGTGTGCCTCTACCTCAGTGTCTCATCTTTTCTTATAAGGATACACTCATAGTTGATTAAGGGTCCACCCACTTCCAGTGTGACCTCACCTTAAATTTGCACATACAATGACCCAATTCCTAGCTAGGTCATTCTAAAATACTGGGGGTAAGGTTTCAACATATATTTTGAGGGGTGCAATTCAACCCATGGTACATGCTTCTCTCTTCAGCACAAGGAGAGTTGTCCATCCATACCCCTGGACTTCTCTCCAGAGCATATTCTCATAACAGTGAATCTTCTAATTTAGCCCTCTTTTGTAATCTGAGATTTTTCCAAATTATCAAGAGCCTGTCCCCTTTTGTTTAATGATTCTTTCCTCAGGGTATCTCTTTACTCCATCATTTTACTAAAAGCTACAGGAAGAGACCAGGCAGTCCCTTCCCCACTCAGTGTCGAAATCTCCTCAGTTATGTATCCAGAATCACTGCTTATAAGTTTTGTTTTCCACAGAAACTTTAGGATGAAATTCATCTAGGCTTTATACAACAAGGATCACCTATCTCCAAGTTTCAAATACCATGCCCCTCATTTCCTTTTGAGCCCTCGGAATAAGCAAGCTTAATGTCCACATTACTGACACACGTCAGTTGAAGACAAGCTGTGCATTTTCCTTTATGCACTCCAGAATCTTTCCAACTTCTATCCTTGAACTATTTCTAACACACTTGCACATTTTCAGGTATTTGATACAGCAGCAGCCTGCTTCCCAGTGCTGGCATATGTTTTCATTTCCTGAGGTTGATGCAATAAATTACCACAAGCCAAGTGGCTTAAAGCAGCAGAAATATCTTCTCTCAGAGTTCTGGAGATCAGAAGTCTGACATCAGTTTCAGTGAGTGTAAATCAGCGTGTCAGTAGGGCTGCAGTTCTGCTGGAGACTCCAGGAACGAATTTCTTCCTTGTCTCTTCCAGGGGCAGTGGCTGCCAGCATGCCTCACAGGTGGCCCGTCACCTCATCTCCACCTCTGCTGTCTCGTGGCTTCCTCCTTTTTGCTGAACCTGTCAGAGCTCCTTCCACCTATCACTTATAAGGACATTTGTCATTTTATGCAGGATCCAACCAAATAATCCAGGTAATCACCCCATGTCAAGACCCTTAATTTATCCACATCAGTAAAGTCAATTTTCTTCATTATAAGGTAACAACTATATGTTCAAGGGATTAGAATTTGCTATCTTTTGGAAACTATTATTTATTTTACTATAGCATGCAAACAGAAATCATGAGAAAGCTGGAGGGGGCTATATTAGTATCAGAAAAGATGGACTTTAAAACAAAAAATGCACTAGAGACAGAAGGAAAATTTATAATATTCAAATGTTCAATCCATCTGAAAGATATAACATTTATAACACGTCACAACACAACCCCCAAACTCATGAAGCAAATTCTGAAATAACTGAGTGGAGAAAAAGACATTCAATGATAATTATTGGAGACTTCAATATCCCACTTTCAATAATGAATAGAACAACTAAGCAGAACATTAATAAGGAAATAGAAGACTTGAACAGCACTTACACCAACTAGAACAAACAGGCATCTACACAACCCTTCACTCCACAAGGAAGATTTAACAATTATAAGCATATAAGCCTCATGACAGAACACCAAAATTCATGAAGTTTATTGATAGGGTGAAATTATTGTTATTATTATTATCATCTTATCAGAACTATAAATGCTTCTGAAAATGATCAAAAAGAACAATTGTCAAAAAAGACCTGGGTTACCCAAGAATTTTAATCAAATATTCACTTGATAGACATTGTGGAAAGCTATTTTTCTAACATCCATAGCAAATTCTTCTTCCTGGAGCTCACTAAGTTTATTTTCACTTAGATTTCCAGTGGGAAACCTTATTTTGGGTTTCTTCTAAGAGAGGTATGATTCTGGATATTCAGATTAGAAAAAAAAACAGTGTTTCATATGTTTAAAATGTACCATAATCGTTCGCCACCTCTAAATATATTTTCTAAATTGGTAACTTTTTCTTTCAAAATTAAAGTAATTCCCCCTTGTGTTTACTTTCTTGCAAGTGATCCATGACAAACACATTGTTTTCCTATTTTTTTTTCTTTTCAAAGTGGACAGGAGTTAAGAGAGTATGAAATTAAAGATTTCAGCACAGAGCAGGATGTTTTTTTTTAAGCATGAACATTACCTCCTTGTTAAAGAGACATATTCTTTGATCACAGACTTATTGATTTGAGCAAAGGTTAGTTTCAATGAAAATAACTCATTTCTCTCTTTTCCCTTGTATTTCTCTGATGCCTTCCTCATCAGTAAAGCTCCTGCCTCTCCTCAAATGATGGTGAATTCAATTAAATTCAATTAACAGTCACCTGGAATTGCAGGACAAGAACTAATCCTAATAATTGAGGAAATACCCACTGTGTTAAATTTCAGAAAAACAAGAATATATGTTAACAATAGTAAATCTTTAAAACTATGTTCCAAATTTTAAATTAAGTTTTAGTGATGCCCTAATGAAAGACCACTTCATGTCACACACTACCAATACATGTATCCATCATTTTATTAATTTCTCATATGCAGAAGTTTAAATTCTAAACACCATAATGCTATGCATTTTATATTTCTGTGCATCTATTCTCCAAGAATGGTAAAATTCATAATAATTTTGTGTCGCTTAATAATTCAAAATAAAATACATCAAAACATTATGTATTTGCACAAAATCTTCTGTAATTCAATAATAAAAACAATATCATAGTAATAGTCATTACACACATGCAGATGACTGACCTCTATTGCTAAACAAAATGAAGGGAAGTCAGCCTGAAAGAACAAATATATTTAGTGATTGTCAGGCTAGGATAAATGTCATGCTTTTATTGATAATATTTTCTGTTCTGAAATACAGAAATATAGGCAACTCAAAAAATAATACTCAACAAAAAGATTAGAAAATAAAGACATAGTACGCATGAAAAGGATATCTATTTATTGCCCTTTCTAATTGTTTAATTATGTCCTTAAGATGTTCTTTTAGATATATTTTTAAATGATGCTTAATATTAAAAATAAATCACATCGGATTGCTGCTGGGCAAGCTAGTTAATTTACTATTTCTGTAAAATAATTTAAATCGACACAGAGGATTAGCATTAGTGCATTTTTGGTTATTTTTTAAGAGAGAACATTTTGTTTCTTCTTTATGGAACAGGGAGTATAAAACATTTGTTTAAATTTTGAGAATTTCAAGGAAAATGAAAGAGTAGATAAGATCACCACAATTGAGATGAGAAAATGCAGCAATGTGTCTTTGGAAGTTGAAATGAAAGTAGCATTGAATATTTCACTGGGAGAAATGACTCTGAAGAATTGAAGATGCACTAATCTTTCCATAGGTTTAGTAATCATAATCAGCTAGCATGGTTAGTTGTGCATGAGGACGCACATAGGTTTAATGATCTCATTCCATAGGTTTAATTATCATGTTTATTAAAAATACCTCAATAGCATGACTTGTTAACGTCCGTGAGCTCTATCAATGTATAACACAGGGTGCCATTGTCCTTTTATTCACTTTTACAACCAAATACTCACAAACACAATTTATGAAGTGATGAGAATGGACTGCACTTATTGATCCATGTTTTCCTTCCATTATAAGAAAAAAAAATAATCATTTGTAACCTGTATAGCAGGACTCTGTGCAATTTTTTTACATCCAGTCTATCATGTTAATTCTACGTGTATCTGAGCTCAGTGTTAGGTCCATTCTATTGATAAAGCTACTCAATGCCATAGAGCTTAAAATGAGCAACAGTCCACAACTAGTGAATGACAAAGTTGGGTTCAAACCTGGTACTTTCTCACTCCACAGCGTGTGCTCTTTGAATACTTTTCCACCCTGATTTTTGCCAAGGGATTTGAGTTTGTGTGTGTGAATATCTTGGGGTGTAAAGAAGCATAGCAAGTACATGTCAAATGAGCAACATGGGGCATATCACTTAACCTCATTATGCTTTAGATCTTCTTCTCTAAAATGAGGATACTCTAAGGGCTGATGCAGGATAAAATGAATTGCCCCATGTACTGCTGCTAGAACCATGTGTGACTTCCATATTTATTCAATAAATATGAGCAATTCTTTGATAGATAACATAAGGTGTCTCAACCTCAGTTTCTTCATCAGTAAAACAGGAAAGTTAGCGGCATTGACTTCATAGGGGTTGTGTTTACTGAATGAGATCATGCATAAAAACTGCTTATAATTGTGTCTGGCATTTAGTAAGCACTCAGAACTCCTGACCCTGATTTGTTTTAACCTAGCAAAATCAGGTTTTCCTTCATATATTTCCTTAGTTGGTAATAGTGTATGTGTAAGGAACTAATTTAAATTCCCTTAAGACAATCAGAATGATAAAGAGAATGGTAAAATACCTGTCCTGCAGCTAAGCAAATACTGTTGCAGAAATTATCACTCAAAGCCATGATTCACAGCATCCTTTCCACTGGCTTTCCTGGACTACTCTAACACTAGTGAAAGTTTGGTCCCTCTGCTTAGAGTTCAGCTCTCTGCTATCTCTGAAGGTACCTGTGTTTGGCAAGCTCTTTAAAGTACTAATTACCTACCACAATGCCAGCAGGTGGTAAGCTTTGACCTAAGGTTCTCCTAAACATTAGTTTGCATTATATTGTCTCCATCAGTCTATCAAAGAAAAAGACAACAGTTGCTGGCTTTTAAGCACTCAACTTTGCATTACATTTACATTTCTCATCAAAGGTGGCAGCTGTATCAGGTAGGAAAGGTAAGGAAGGAAGGCATGCAAAGGAGAAGTCTAAATTGAGTATCTCTTCAGGGAACACAGTTTCTAGCAGTTAAGTGGTAGAGTAACTCATTTAGTCTTGAGCCAACCAGAACTGATGGAGAAATTGCTCCTAAATTTAAAAAAGAAATTTAAAAACCATTGCTTTGGGAAGTTATTTTTCCAAAGGAATGTTCATCTTCTATACTTTCCGTCTTATCCTCTTTTCCATGGTCAGTTAGGAGTAACTAAAGTTTATGGCCAACTTCCTAGATATTTTCATTATTTGACAGTCATTTCT